>NC_135811.1:70481232-70644022 GCF_964213995.1 Mustelus asterias | reverse complement strand
TATCAGCCTGGCCCTATGTGTTCCTGTCTCCCAACTGGAGCTCGAGTCAGAACTTTCTGCCTCTGAAATGAGTGTCTTACTGCTGAGCCAAGATCGACACTTGGCCTTTTACGAAAATACATTTGACATTTGTCAGATTTAAGATTTTGTTTCTCGTGTCTGCGTGGGTTTCCTCCGGGTGCTCCGGTTTCCTCCCACAGTCCAAAGATGTGCGGGTTAGGTTGATTGGCCAGGTTAAAAATTGTCCCTTAGAGTCCTGGGATGCGTAGGTTAGAGGGATTAGCGGGTAAAATATGTGGGGGGAGGGCCTGGGTGGGATTGTGGTCGGTGCAGACTCGATGGGCCGAATGGCCTCCTTCTGCACTGTAGGGTTTCTATGTTTCTATGTTGTCACTAAATGACCACAGTCTTCACAAATTTATGGGTACTGTTTTAAGGGTGGGCGGAGGGTTAAGAAGAGTTTTTTGAATTTGTTCTATGCTGATATGGTGCATTTCTGGACTGTGTTGTGGGTTTCCAAAAACCAGTAACAAATAGTCTGAACAATTTCTGAATAAAAATCTCCTTTTGGCAAGTTGTGATTGGTTACAATGGGTAGTATGTCAAAAATACTCAACATTTGTCACCAGGTCTTTGTGTAACTCCAAAATCATGAGCACCAAATCCTTGATGGTCCCTTGCTTCTACCTTATTTACCATTCCAGGGTGATTAAGGAAAGCATGTTCTGTCATCCATCTATGTGAATTGAAAGGTCCAGAATTTTGTCATTCTAAATTTGGGCTTGGTGCAGAGAGAAATTGCCCCTTAGTGCCATGGGATGCGGAGATTAGAGGGATTAGCGGGTAAAATATGTCGGGATATGGGGGTAGGACCTGGGTGGGATTGTGGTCGGTGCAGACTCGATGGGCCGAATGGCCTTTTTCTGTACTGTAGGGTTTCTATGATTTCTATGAGAACATTGTGAGCTGTGCAACTGTAGACTGAAAGTTTGTAATGATGGAGGAAATAATTTTCAGTGATGATGGGCATTTGCGTAATGAATATATTGCTAAATAAGATTAATACTTACATAGTTTTATAAATATTTCACAAACTCCTTGGAAAATTCTCAAAGTATTTAAGTTAAAGTCAAAATATAGAATTACAGGAACTGGTAGGTAGGTAAATATGATGTGGAGATGCCGGCGTTGGACTGGGGTAAACGCAGTAAGAAGTTTAACAACACCAGGTTAAAGTCCAACAGGTTTATTTGGTAGCAAAAGCCACACCTTTTGATACCAAATAGGTAGGTAAATACACAGAGAGAAAGAAGGACTTGCTTTTCTCAACCTCAGGACATCGCAAAGTGCTTTATAACCAATGAAGCACTTTGAACTGTAGCCACTGTTGTAATGTAGAAAATGTACCAGCACAGAGAAAGCTCCCACAATCAACAGTAAGATGATATTTTTGATTCAAGGAGAAATGTCAGCTAGGACACGGGTAAAAGTCTCCACTTGGCTTCAAACAATGCTACCTGACCCTTAATACTAATGAGAGCAGAATCATTTATGCTTCATCCATCAGATAACACCTCCCAACAATGCAACACTCCACTCTCTGCTATCCTGGAGTGAAGGCCGAGACAATGTGCTCAAGTCCTTGAACCACGACCTTGTGCCTCAAATGAGCTAAGCTGATAGAGGTTACCCACCGAAATGGCCAAATTGAATAGTTCACAGTTCAACTTTTTTAATCAACTCCAGCTAATGTGAGGTTGAAAACTGCTGCAATGCATATGAGGAATAGAATCTGAACTGCATTAAACTCCGAGTGCAAATAAACTAGAGTGGCTCACATGAACGTACAGTTTCTTTAAGAATGTTAGAAATTAGATTTGGAGGTGAAATACAGAAGGCTGAGGAAACACAGTCTAATGAGGAACTGGAGACAGTAGACACACATCAATATTAATCTGTCCTTCCAAAATGATTCAGCAACAAAGTTTGGAGTTGTACCTAGCTGTTTTGGTTATGCACCCCAACATTCTGTGTTCACTTGTTTACCACCTTTGCTAGATATTGAAGGTGATGGATGGGTCTGTGGTTCCTCTTTGCAATTTCCCTGTGTTGATTCTGTCCCATATATTGCCAGCAGCTTTTATTCCCTGCTTTGTCAGACCTGTGCAGGTGTATCTCAGTGACTCTATTGGCAGTGGTTGATTCAGTAGCTGTGTAATTATGCTGTTCATATCGTAACTTACACCAAGCTCTGTTTATTCAGCAGCTCCTGCTCACTGACCTACCGTGATTCAGTAACGCCTCAGTTTTTATCCTCCATGATTCACCCCTCCCTGTCTCTAACCTCAGCCAGCCCTACAATCTGTGAAGATCTCTGCTCCTCTAATCCTGGCCTCTATTTGACAATGCTCCACCATTGGTGGCCATTCCTTCAACTGCCTAGATCCCAATTTATGATATTTATTCCCTGACACACTCTGCATCAAATTTAGTCTGATAACATTCCTGGAAATGATTGTAGGGCCGGATGAGGTTAGAGACAGGGAGGGGTGAATCATGCAGGATAAAAACTGAGGCATTACTGAATCACGGTAGGTCAGTGAGCAGGAGCTGCTGAATAAACAGAGCTTGGTGTATTTTACGATATGAACAGTATAATTACACAGCTACTGAATCAACCACTGCCAATAGAATCACTGAGATACACCTGCACAGATCTGACAAAGCAGGGAATATAAGCTGCTGGCAATATGTGGGACAGAATCAACACAGGGAAATTGGAAGGTGCTTTGTCTACAAGGTTCTATACAAATGCAAGTAGATGTTTTTTTTAGTGTACAGTAACTGAATCTTCCATCCAGAATTGAATGAGTTGATGGTGTTTGCCAAGAGCATGAATTATTTTGGAGGCAGAGAGGTGACCAAAGTGCAGGTTCCGCTGATTGGCAGTGTGATTTTTGAATGGACCATCTCTCAAATATCCTGGATCTGACAGATTACTGGTGATCAGTTTGTGACTTGTACAAATGGTATTAGGCTTGAAGCTATCTGCAAAGATCTTTCTACTAATCCACAATTTAAGATATTGGTACATGAGTTTCATCTCAGATTAGATATTTTAATGTGTATAACAATGCGCCTCTACCAAGTTACTCCTTTGATGTAGATTTTGAAAAAAACAAGAATAAAGACTCAGAATATTTTGTTAAGATTCTGGTAACTTTGTGGCTGATTGCTCATTCTCTGAAGAATTAAGCAGTGAGGAACTCTGCTCATCTGTTTCTTCCCCATCTCCCAGTGAATACACTCCAAACAATGGTTGTGTTTAATAAGAGGGTACATAAGGTTTTATTTTCCATCGTCCCCAAAATACTGGACTTCAGCCTTTTGCTGAAATGTTAAGCTTTCAGTAGCTTGTAAGAAATGTTTCTTCAATTCCTTGTGTCATTGGATGAAGGTTGCTTGATGTAACTCGAGCTATGCAGATTGGTAGGCCCCAGCTTTGTTCTTTGGCCTATGTGCTGCTGGCTGATCTTTAACAGGACAATAGTTGGGGTGTCATTGGGTTACAAATTGGGAAGGTGACCAAGGTTGCCACTTGATTTGTTTGTGGGCTGAGTGGACATCAGGGAGGCATTTGTGATCCCCTCCTACTAATACAGCCCATTAACTTGGGCCTACTCTTGCATGTGAGGTATTGGAAGGCTGCCAGCACCTGTGCTGGAGAATCCAGAGAAAAGAGAGTCCAACAAAAGGAAGAAACCTCAGTCGGCCTTGGGCCAACACTATTCATCTGTGCCAGCTGCGGAAGGGACTACTACTCGCAAGTTGGCCTCTACAACCACAACACACAATAGGCACAGCCCATCACCTTCTGAGATGGATGGATGCCAATAGAATGTAGGAAAAACTGAGGCTAATTTGAGTCCAGTAAGTTTTCACAAACACCAATATGATAGCAACTAGAAAATGTAAGTGTTTGTGGAAGCATTATTCGGGCTCCATTAGTACCAAGCCCAGTGTAAAGCTATCCATGTTGAGTAGCAGAGTCGGGTTTGCTATCACCATTTTTGATCATTTACACCCTTTGACAACCAATAGCTGTTGTGTGCATACTTGCTCTTGGTGTCTGGGCATTTTTGGAGGTTACACAACACTGTGGTTCAGGGCAAGTCTTGTTTACTTGGGGTAACCTCAGAATGTGCCAGTAATATAGAGCAGGCCCATACCTGCATTTCAGGGCGTTTGAAGTAACTGAATTATAAAAGGCTCTCTGGGAAAATCTCTCTCTACTTAAGAAGGAAGATCTATTCATTTACCTGTCGGCTTTATAGCTTCTGAAAACACATTTTAACTGGATAACCTTTGAAGTGCTGCTATTGTTGTTTTGCATGAAATACAATGTACCCTCTCAATCTCACTGAAATATCAAGCTGGATGATGTGGTGAAATCTATCATTTACTTTATTCAGTGACACTAGCAATGTTTGTCATCGATATTTCAGTAAAGCTATTGTTGGAATTGAGTGCTACTTGGCTCTGCAAAGCACCCAGACCTTTGACTTTTCAAACTTTATTTGAGCTTTTATGATTGTTTAATGAAGTTCATGTTTATATATAACAGTGGGATATTAAATGCTAACTGGTGGGTATATATCTGCCTCTGTACAACATTGGAATATAGTGACAACCCTATACCCACCACTACTGGGTGGCTGGGTACACGGCTGTCATTGCTTAACACCAGGGTGCATCCATTTGATCATCAGGTTGGGACAAGATCTGGCACCTTTATGGCTGATCTGTAAATGAATTCCATTTCATGTCTTGGCTCAATAATCCTTGAAATTCTGATCTAACAAAAAATCCATCAGGCTCAAGGATTTAAAGCTCCAATTGTCCCTCAGCATCCACAATGTTTTTGGGACAGAGGATGCCAGAGTCTTACTATCCTTTGTGTGAAACATTGCTTCTTGATTTCCTCATTGATTACCCTCTCACATTTTAAGATTATGTGCCTCTAATCCTGATTTTCCCTATCAGAGGGTAATTGTAGACTATCTATTTCCAATCAAATCTTCATTGAAACACTTTGGTGAAATCATTCCTCAATTTTTTAAACTCTGTTATATGAGCCAAGTTTATGCAGTGTGTTCTTGAAATTTAACCCCGAGTCCTTGTATTGTTCTAATGAACCTGTACTGTGGCTCCTCCAAGACTTCTTCCTGAAGTGCAGTGCCAAAAAAGAAATGTCATATCCACAGATCTCTGAAGGTTGCCACTCAAGTGGATAGAGCTGTGAAGAAGGCCTATAGTGTGTTAGCGTTTATTAACAGGGGGTTTGAGTTTAAGAGCCGTGGGGTTATGCTGCAGGACCTTGGTGAGACCACATTTGGAATATTGTGTGCAGTTCTGGTCACCTCACTATAAGAAGGACGTGGAAGCACTGGAAAGAGTGCAAAGGAGATTTACCAGGATGCTGCCTGGTTTGGAGGGTAGGTCTTATGAGGAAAGGTTGAGGGAGCTAGGGCTTTTCTCTTTAGAGCGGAGGAGGTTGAGAGGCGACTTAATAGAGGTTTATAAGATGATGAGGGGGATAGATAGAGTGGACGTTCAGAGACTATTTCCTCGGGTGAATGTAGTGCCTACTAGGGGGCATAACTATAAGGTTCGTGGTGGAAGATATAGGATGGATATACGAGGTAGGTTCTTTACTTGGAGAGTGGTTGGGGTGTGGAATGGACTGCCTGCTGTGATAGTGGAGTCGGACACTTTAGGAACTTTCAAGCGGTTATTGGATAGGCACATGGAGCACACTAGAATGATGGGGAGTGGGCTAGCTTGATCTTGGTTTCGGAAAAGGTTCGGCACAACATCGTGGGCCGAAGGGCCTGTACTGTGTTGTACTGTTCTATGTTCTATGTTGTATTCTGCATAGGGATCTGACCAAGACTCTACACATGAAGCTTAGTTTCCTCCCCTTTGAAATATCAGGCAACATTCTGTAACCTTTTATGTTTATTGCTTGTTATATTTGTCCACTTTAAATTATTTGTTTACTCATTCTCCCAAACCTCTTCATTCCCTTACAGACCCTAGCTTTTCATCATTTAGAAAATGTTTTAGAGTTTGTCTTTCTTGGGTCCAAAGTGTGGAGATGCCGGCGTTGGACTGGGGTGGGCACAGTAAGAAGTCTCACAACACCGGGTTAAAGTCCAACAGGTTTATTTGGAATGACGAGCTTTCAGAGCACTGCTCCTTTATCAGGTGAGTCACCTGATGATGCACTCACCTGATGAAAGAGCAGCACTCCAAAAACTTGTGATTCCAAATAAACCTGTTGGATTTTAACCTGGTGTTGTGAGACTTCTTATTGGGTCCAAAGTGGATGACCTCACACTTGTCCACATTTACTGTATCTGCTTTGGTTTCACATTCACCTGCTCAGTCTCTCCCCTTGCTCCAGCTGAACTAAGTGTAATTTTGTCATCTGCAGATTTGGATATGTAATTCTTTATTCCTTCATTTAAGTCATAATAATTATGGTGAAATTTCCGAATAGACCCAACCCTCCCCCGCCCCCAAACGTGGCACCCCACTTATCAATATCACTTCCATCTGATTGCAAGTTCTTGTCCCCACTCTGAGTCTTAACCAATTTCCAAATCAAAGGGCTAGTTCCAATTCTCTGAACTCTCAATTTTGTCAGTGATCTTTTGTGTGAAACTTTATTGAATGCCTTTTGGAAATCTATTCAGATAACATCAATAAACACTTGTCTATCTTATTAGTGATTTCAATAAAACTAGATTAGTCGGACCTGATTGACCTTTAACAAACCTTGCTGACTGTATCTGCTAACATATTTATTCAAGTGCTGTTATTCTGCCCTCCCTGTTTATTTTTTATTGTATATTACTTTTTTGTTAAGTGTAATAACTGATGATAACTTTGGCGTTGCATACAAGAAGTATATTGATTCTGAGGTGAAGTAGTGCGTGGAATTTACTGTAAGTAATGGGGATCTTGTCCAATGGCTGGAAAGATGGGGAGAGTCCCATGTCACCAATATTCAGAGAGGTCTGCCAGGTTAAGTGCCAATCGGGCTTTTCACAGACCAGTGGTCAGCCATTATGAGGATCAAGAACCCCATGGGCAGAAGCCTTCCTTCTGAGAGTTGACAGTCAATAGGAGGCCAGCAGCTCTTCAGTGCTACTGGGGGTAGTGGCTGCTGCTGGTAATGCACTCAGTTGAGTCCCAGGATCACTGAGGGAGCCAGGCACAGGGGAGTGGAAGGAGGGGAATTGACAGGGATGGCTCTTACCGGCCATTTTGGGCTCCTCAGATAATGACATCCTCACCTGCTGCAGGGTGAATATCAGGGGTGGTGGGATGAGGCCCTTAAATGGACATTAAATGCCCACTTGGGCGCCTTATCCAGCAGTGGGATGGGAAGGCCATCTCTTTGACTTCACACCATGGGCAGAGGCAGCAAGGCTGCAAGGTCGCCACGTGTCACCCTCCCACCCCATTCAATGGGCCCATCACCAACTTCCCACAGGGGAGGGCATTGATGTGGTGATCAATTTCAGTCGGCAAATTAAGAGGCATGGTAGTTGATGTGTTTTTTTTATTTAATAGGTGTGCTAAACACGGTGGTACAATAGTAAGCACTGCTGCCTCACTGCTTACTATACAGTGTTCAATTCCCAGCTTGGGTCATTGTCTGTGCTGTGTCTGCACGTTTGCCCATGTCTGTGTGGGTTTCTTCCTGGGTGCTGTGGTTTCCTCACATAGTCCGAAAGACGTGCTGGTTAGGTACATTGGCCATGCTAAATTCTCCCTCCGTGTACCCGGGCAGATGCCGGAGTGTGGTGACTAGGGGATTTCCACAGTAACTTCATTGCAGTGTTAATATAAGCCTACTTGTGACATTAGTAAATAAGCTTTAAATATGCCAAATGATAAGATTGACATTAATGTTAAGGGAAATACATAGGATAGATAGAAACTGTTTTTGTAGGTTAATTTTAATTAATTGGCAAGGTTAAGTGATCTACTCCTATACATATGTTCCAACTTTGGGGAACTAAAAATATCTAAGGTACATATACGTAGGGATTTTCTCTTGTCACAATATGGTGCAGAATTGGAAAATCTTGATTGAGGCCCAGTTCTGTACTTTCTGGACAATGTGCGGAGGCAGGAGAAACTTGGATGAGTCATGATTTCCAGGAAATAAAGCTGTCTTGAGGTTGAGAGCATCGGGAGGCTGGTCTTGCTTGGGTCAGCTAGCCCCACAGCCTCTTTCCTGGATAGAAATGGGATAAACCTTTTCACCATGTGATCAAGAGGATGTTCTCAAATTCAATCAGTGTGCAGATTGTTTCTTGATCTGGAAGGGAAATCCAAAGGAAACATAGACTCTAAAAGCTGCTGGACTCCAATCCTATTGGACTAAACTTCCACCACCCAACAGTTTTCTCCCTAGCTGTCAGGGGTCTTCTTCCCTGCTAGGTTGCTTTATATCAGTGGCCTGACGTGTTGGCATTATTTTAATGGAAGGACATCAGAGTTACAGAGCCACATGACCCTGGAAAAGCCACATTGTTGGCTGGGGCAATACTGTCATTTGGATGTCTCCCAGTCAAACAATGGAATATTTGATCAGAGAGTGGTTATAGCACAGGAGGAGACTATTCGGCCCATTGTGTCTGAACAGGTTTTCCACGAGCAACTCGGCCATTCCCAATCCCATGCCTTTTCCCTGTAACCCTGCAATTTGCCTCTATTCATTGCCTCTTTTATTCCATGGGCTTTGACTTTGCTGACAAGCCTGTCATGTGCCACTTTATAACACCCTGTGGTAATTCTAGTCCATTCATTATTTACTTGTGTTTCACCTTTTTTCCCCAGTGTGCAATACTTTTCATTTGTCAGTCATAAACTTTGTTTGACATTTTGCTGTAGAACTAATCCTCCAAATCTTCAACTGCATACTCTGCTTCTACTGCTTTCCCTGGTTAACGTTAGCTGTGAACTTGACAATCTTCCAACAACTATGCTGAAAGCACTGAATCCAGCAGTACTGCACCCAGTCTTCTCCGGATTCTGCCATACTTATTTTTAAACCTGACATGTCACTCTGTTGTGTTTTACCTGGACTCCAAGGATTCAAGTTTAATGAGAAGTCTTTCATGGGAAACTTTCTCAAAAGTTGGTGAATGTCAGCTGTAGTGTTCCACCTATTTACCAGTATTGCACTTTTCACTAAACAGGATGTTCCAAGTTGCAAGTGTAGTCACTACTATAATGTTAAAATATAGCAACTAATTTGTGCACTGCAAGTTTCCACAAACAGCAATGAAATTATTTGTTTTAGTGCTGTTGCTAAGGTGGCAAATATTAGACAAGTCACCACGAAACCTCCCTTGCTCTTTAATATCTTAGATTTTTAAAATGCCCATTGAGTGAGCAGGTAGAGCCTCGGTTCAACACCTCAATCCAATGACATCACCTCCAATATCACAACACTCACTCTGGTTTCAGCCTGGATTATGTGCTGAAGTCTCTGCATTGGTGCTTGAACCCACAACGACTGACCTAGAAAGGAGAGTGTTACCCACTGAACCATGTCTGACATCATATTTTATCTGTCATGCTCTCTAAATAAGTTAGTGTGATTGGCAGGACTTTGACTTTCTAAATCCATAGTAACCTGCCCTTATTAATAATTGGTACACAAATGGTGCTTTTGGAATCAGTTAGATTTATTTTGCCTGTAATACCAGACTAATGGCCTTGTTGCTTGGGTTATTTTTTTAAAAAAACATAGATACCAGGATTACTCCTGGATCTCCAATACCTCAGTGTTGCGACAATAGCCATCAGATTTTCTTCCATGTCTTATCACTGCAATATTATCAGCCAGTTTTCAGTCAAACATATCTGGACAGTGTCCACTGGGTTGTGGAAACAGCAGTAAAATGGTCATACTTGCATTGAGGACAGAACAGATATCATGGATGGGAGAATTGCAGAGGAACTGACTTTCAGTGAGCCTTGGACAAGGTACTGAAGCTTAAGGGGAACAGATTTGGGGAGGGAATAGCAAATTGGATTAAAAACAAATTAGAAGGGAGTAAAACGACAGGTTTTCAGTGTGAAAGTGGGTAGTGATGTCCTACAGGCTCTGAATCGGCTTGGTTCAGAGCACATATCAATGATTTGGGTACAGCTAAATCCCATAATAAAACCATGAATGATGGCTGAGTGCTTCTCCTAAAAGATGGCAAGCTAGGTGATGTGTTGCAGCTGTAGCATGTGTAGCTGGTGGACACCATATCTACAGTATGTATCTGCAGCTGTGATGCACCAGGGAGGGAGAAAGTTAGCTGGACACTTTCTTCCAGGAGTTAATCACTTAGGCATTTGGTCTGTGGTCTGCAAGTGTGGCAGGTTAAGGGGATTAAGAGGGTAGAAGTGGAGGAACCTCGGTGCTTGCAATCGTCCAACAGGTTTGACATTCTTGCAGTTGTGTGGACGAGAGCAGAGACAAGTGACAAACTTTCATCCTCCACAGTGGGTTTGAGTGTCTGTTGGTTGTATATCCTGGCTAGCTGATTGTTCAGTAAGAAGTTTAACAACACCAGGTTAAAGTCCAACAGGTTTATTTGGTAGCAAAAGCCACACAAGCTTTCGAGGCTCTAAGCCCCTTCTTCAGATGAGCCTGAAGAAGGGGCTTAGAGCCTCGAAAGCTTGTGTGGCTTTTGCTACCAAATAAACCTGTTGGACTTTAACCTGGTGTTGTTAAACTTCTTACTGTGTTTACCCCAGTCCAACGCCGGCATCTCCACATCATAGCTGATTGTTCCCCATTGTCTTGATAGGATTAATGTCCAGCTCTTTGCATTTTTAATATCTTCCTTAACGTTGTGTTTCAATGTTTCTCTTCGCACCTCCTTGGGGGAGGTTTTGTTTGCTTTCCTCATCTTCAACTTCGAAGGTGGCCTCGCATTTTTAAAGCACTTTGTTCTGTCTCATTTCAAATTAGAGTTTCAGTCAAAAAAGGCCTCATGACGAGGCAAATTTGTTTTATTGCAAAGGGATGGAGTATAAAAGTAGGGACGTCTTGCTACAACTGTGCAGGACATTGGTGGGACTACGTAAAGTTTAGGTGGCTTCAAGAGGGATATACTTAAAATGGAAGCAGTTCAGAGAATGTTCACCGGAATTTTTTTTATTCATTCGTGGTACATGGGTATCGCTGGCTGGCCAGCATTTATTGCCCATCCCTAGTTGCCCTTGAGAAGATGGTGGTGAGCTGCCTTCTTGAATCGCTGCAGTCCATGTTCTGTGGGTTGACCCACAATGCCTTTTGGGAGGGAATTCCAGGATTTTGACCCAGTGACTGCGAAGGAACGGCGACATATTTCCAAATCAGGATGGTGAGTGGCTTGGAGGGGAACTTGCAGGTGGTGGTGTTCTCACTTAACTGCTGCCCTTGTCCTTCTAGATGGAAGTGGTCATGGGTTTGGAAGGTGCTGTCTAAGGATCTTTGGTGAATTGCTGCAGTGTGTTTTGTAGATAGTACACACTGCTGCTACTGAGCATCGGTGGTGGAGGGAGTGGATGTTTGTAGATGTGGTGCCCATTAAGCGGGCTGCTTTGTCCCGGATGGTGTCAAGCTTCTGGAGTGTTGTTGGAGCTGCACCCATCCAAGCAAGTGGGGAGTATTCCATCACACTCCTGACTGTGCCTTGTGGATAGGCTCTGGGGAGTCGGGAGGTGAGTTACTCGCTGCAGTATTCCTAGCCTCTGACCTGCTCTTGTAGTCACTGTGTTTATGTGGTGAGTCCAGTTGAGTTTCTGGTCAATGGTAACCCCAAGGGTGTTGACAGTGGGGGATTCAGTGATGGTTGAGGGGCGGTGGCTAGAGTGTCTCTTATTGGTGATGGTCATTGTCTGGCATTTGTGTGGTGTGAATGTTACTTGCCACTTGTCAGCCCAAGCCTGGTTATTTTCCAGATCTTGCTGCATTTGAACGTGGACTGCTTCAGTATCTGAGGAGTCACGAATGGTGCTGAACATTGTGCAATCATTGGCAGACATCCCCACTTCTGATTTTATGACGGAGGGAAGGTCATTGATGAAGCAGCTGAAGATTGTTGGGCTTAGGACACTAACCCTGAGGAGCTCCTGCAAAGATGTCCTGGAGCTGAGATGACTGACCCTCCACAACCATCTTCCTATGTGCCAGATATGACTCCAACCAGTGGAGAGTTTGCCCCCTGATACCCACTGATTCCAGTTTTGCGAGGGCTCCTTGATGCCACACTCGGTCGAATACGGCCTTGATGTCAAGGGCTGTCACTCTCACCTCACCTCTGGAATTCAGCTCTTTTGTCCATGTTTGGACCAAGGCTGTAATGAGGTCAGGAGCTGAGTGACCCTGGCGAAACCCAAACTGAGCGTCACTGAGGAGGTTATTGCTGAGCAGGTGCTGCTTGATAGCGCTGTTGATGACCCCTTCCATCACTTTACTGATGATCGAGAGTACACTGGGCCGCAATTGGCTGGGTTGGATTTGTCCTGCTTTTTGTGTACAGGACATACCTGGGCAATTTTCCACATTGTTGTGTAGATTCCTGGGATGAAGTGGTTGTCTTTTGAGGAACGTTTGAGCAGTTGGGACCAATACCCCAAGAATTTAGAAGAATTTGAGGTGATCTTATTCAAACATTGGGAATCTAGAACCTGGCGGCAGAGTGTGTAAACAAGTGGTCTCCCATTTTAAGGCAAAGATGAGGAGGATTTTTTTCTTTTTGAGGGCCATCAGTCTTTGGAATTGTCTGTCTATAGAGCAGCGGAGGCTGGATCATTGAATATATTCAGAGTGAAACCAGGCAGATTCTTGACCTACAGGGGAGTTAACGGGGGCAGGCAGAATGGGCCAAATGGCCTACTTCTGTTTCTGATGATCTTGGGGCCAGGGGAAGTACTAACATGCCATTCAGGAAAATAAAGCTGCATTTTTATCACACTTTACATCCCAAAGCATTTTACAGCCAATGTGGTACTTTTGAAGTGTAATCGCTGTTGTAATGTAGAGGCCAATTTGTGCAAAGCAAGATCCCACAAATAAATGTAATCGTGTTCAGATACTCAGATAATTAGATGTTGGTGGAGGAATAAGAATTGCCCAAGAATAATTCCCCTGATGATCTTTTTGCAAGGGTGGAAAGGGCTTGGTTGAACACTTAGTTTGAAAATTGGCAGCCCTGATAGTTCAGAACTTGCTCAGTATTTCACTGATATGTTGGCCTGGAATTTGTGTTCAAATTTCCAGAGTAGAACTTGAACCGACAGCCTTCTGACTCAGAGGCATAAGTGTGATCCACTGAGTCATAGATCCAGATTAAATAGTTCTGATGATCAAAGGAAGGTCTAATGGGATGTATGGCAGAATACAAGAACTAGGAGCAGGAATAGGTCATTGCTCTGCCATCCAATAAGATCATGGCTGATCTAAATTGTGGCTTCAGCTTCACTTTCCTGTTTGACACCCCCATAACCCTTGACTCAATTGTCAATCAAAAATCTATCTAACTTAGCCTTGAATATATTAAATGACCCAGCCTCCACTCTGTCTGTGGAAGAGAACTCCACAGACTAATGATCCCCAGAGGAAAACAATTCTCCTCATTCCTCATGGAATTTTCAGCTTTGACACTAGGAAACAGCACAAATTGGGAGAGGCTTTTCACTGTATGACACTGGCATACAATACTGAGGGTAGGTCCCTCTCTGTATAATACTGGGATACAGTACAGGTGAAGACATGTCTATCACTGTATAATACTGGGGCACATAACAAATGGGGTCAGATCTGTCTCTATGGTTTCAGGCGGCACGGTAGCACAGTGGGTAGCACTGCTGCTTCACAGCTCCAGGGACCTGGGTTCGATTCCCAGCTTGGGTCACTGTCTGTGTGGAGTTTGCACATTCTCCCCGTGTCTGCATGGGTTTTCTCCGGGTGCTCCGGTTTCCTCCCACAGTCCAAAGATGTGCGGGTTAGGTTGATTGGCCATGCTAAAATTGTCCTTAGTGTCCTGAGATGCATAGGTTAGAGGGATTAGTTGGGTAAATATGTAGGGATATGGAAGTAGGGCCTGGGTGGGATTGTGGTCGGTGCAGACTCGATGGGCCGAATGGCCTCTTTCTGTACTGTAGGGTTTCTATGATTTCTATGATAACACTGCGATACAGTACTGGTGGAGATGGGTCTGTAACTGTAACACGGGTACAGTACTGGTGGGGACGAGTCTGTCACTAACACTGGGGTACAGTACTGGTGGGGATGGGTCTGTCGCTGTATAACACTGGGGTACAGTACTGGTGGGGATGGGTCTGGCACTGTATAGCACTGGGGTAGAGTACTGGTGGGGATGGATCTGTCACTGTATAATGCTATTTGATTTAGCCAGTTTATTTACAGCAAGCTTGCACAAACAGAATTGTGGTAGTGACCAGATTGTCTGTTTTTTAATCATATTAATTAAGGGGCAATTAACTAATGGCCAAGATACTGGGGTGAACCCTTCTGCTCTTGAGATAACACTATACGATATTTTACATCATCTGAGCAGGCACATAGGGCCCCATTTTAATGTCCCATCCGAAAGATGCAATACTCCCTTAGTACTGTATTGGAGTGTCAGCCTTGAATTTTGTGCTCAAACTCGAGTGGGGCTAGAACCCATAATGTTCTGACTCGTGAGAGTGCTACCAATTGTGCCATGGCTGACAGTATTTCTGAAATGAAGCCTCTGTAATTTTACATTAAATTGAACAGTCCACCCTGTATTTCAGTGGACTTTTCACTAAAGTTATAGCATTTCAGCATTTTGAACTGTGGTGCCTGAATGGATATTGCAGGATGTGTGTGTGTGTTCTGGAATTGTCTATAAACTGAACACAATGCTGACATGTGGTGTTCTCTGATGGAATTGCACGGACACACCCTAACCAGTGTGCAGAATGCATTCTAGTTTTCCTCTGCTGTTGTTACCTCCCTCCCATGTGACGCACCATATGGTTTTGCTATACAAATACTGGTAAATTAGTGATCCCTCTCCCCATGGACCATTAAGGTGTTTAACCTGCTACCTGATAACATGTAAGTAGTGTTAGGACTAATTAGTATCTGATCATTTGGTTCCTAGTCATTTGGCTGATCTGTGTTTACTGTCAAGTAATTTCAAAGCAGAAACCAGGTTTAAGTGGCTGCAGTGGCCACTAGAAATCCATCACACAGGCATTTAACTCAGTAACTACTACAGGATTAGATTGTAACATCCACACGGGTAATCTGAGCTGTCAATTGAGGATGAAGTGTTTCACCCAGAGTTACAACATGTGTGTGGGGGTGTCCTGCTATAATGTTACTGCTTTATAAATCTTGTGTAACAATTGCTCTGTAACTTATTCTGTCATATGAACCTATCTGGAAATGCTTTCACATACAGCAGATGAATGAATGGTCAGATAATTAGTTGGCGTTTAGTCAAGGGGTGAGTGGTCAGGGAAGACACTCGCAGAACCTCCTATTCATCGATTAGTCTCATGGGGTTTGTTGCATTAATCCGAATAGGCATGTGGGATCTTGCTTTGATTTCCCCTTTCAAAGACAGCATCTCCACCAGTGCAGTTCTGAAGAAGAGTCATAAGGACTCGATGCTAACTCTGTTTCCTGCTGGGTTTTTCTAGCATTTTCTGTTTTTATTTTGGCACATCTTCCTGCTGCCTTTGAGTTCAGCCTGATCACATGCTCAAGTTTCAGACTGGAAACTCAACCCATCCCGATCTGATTCAGAGCTGCAAGTGCTTCTGTGGAACCGAGCTGACACCCGGTTGGGATATATTCCCAAAGGGTTGCCAAACCCTTCCAGATTGGTGTCTTCAGAAATGTTACATTGATCTCCTGGGCACTGCTTTGAGCAACCTAGGGGGAACCATGGGGAAAAGGATTTTACATGTTACTGTGGAATTTTTAAAGTGATTACTGTGGTGATAGCTAATCTTCCATGGTGATGGGCAGCATGTTTCCTGGAAATTGTAGCTCTTGTTCTTGCTGTTCAGAGGTGGGAGGCTCCGGGAGGGCAGAATGACAAATGGCAGAATTCCCTGCTCCCCAAGCACTGGCTTGGTGGAGCACTGGGGAGTTATTGTCACTCGATGATGATCATACCGAGCACTGAGATGGAACGCAGCAAGTCAAGCCTTCGGTCGTCTTGCCAAAGACAAAAATGGGCTCTTTGTAGTTTAGCAGAACTGTTGAGGAACTGCATTGCAAATTACTGTAAACATTGAATGGGTTTAACTTGTTGACCCATAATTGACTTCCACAAAAGTGGTGAGGCTAGTGGTGTTCGCTGTTGTTTACATGCAGATGTACAACAGCATCAAACGAGGGGCACATGCCTCATTAAATGTGAAAATCCAAACATTGCTGTTCTAGTTGTGCTGTTAGCTTCACAGAAATGACAATTTGTTATCTCACTCAGCATTGGCCTCCATTAAACAGAGTGAAGTTGCAGTATTTGCTACTTTGGTTATTAACTAAACTCACTATATCAAGTTGATTCTTGTCCACTTTTAGTGACAATAACTGGTCATTACTGTCAAAGATATTTTAAATGTAAAATTTAAAGCTATTAATAACTTTAACATCAAAGTGTAAGGTCAGACAATGCAGTGATACAATATTCAAGGTGCCGCTTAGGCTCACAATGCCACGTACTTGGACTATCAATCAAAAACACACCAACTCTGTCTTTGGCTTAGTTTGTGCAGTCTCTGAGTGGTTGAATCAGGCTGACTAGAATTACTTGCAGTCAGAGTCCTGTTCTGAGTTAGTTACTCTCTGTGGTGGTCGTGTTTTGAGGTGTTGGAATTAGCCTCCCTTTGGCTCCTATGTTAGGGAAGGGGGAAATCAGCCAGGGTTCTTGCTCCTGGTCACTTTTCAGTACCTACTGGAGCTGTAGATTTGTAATGGATATGGAACGTATTCCAGGGTGAATAACCCACCAACACTGACTATCTACATGCTCTTTGTGTTCCTTGTAGGAGTAAACCCACATCCCTCTGAAGATTAACATTTACAAGTGCCTGTTTAAAATAAAATTCAGCTTTTCTATTAATTCTACAAAAGTGAATAACCTCGCGCTTCCCCACATTGAACTTTGTCTGTCATCCTTGCTTCCTATTCACTTAGTGGATGGGATTTAATCAGGGTAGGAAAGGGGTCACTTACCCAGGATCAGAAGAAAGCCCAATGCCCGGTCCCTCAATTTGGCACTATGCCCTTCAATGAGGAATGAGTGCCCCCATTCACCCTGGAAGTCCTTAAGGCCCTTAAGTGGGCATTAATTAATAAAGTGTGTGAAGTAAGTTATAGATGGGTCTTTCTTGCTGAGCTTTTTTTTTCAAATAATATACTCTTGTTGAACATTTTTTGAATTGTTCCCAATGTTTTTTGCTATACCTTTTAGTCTACTTGCACAACTAACTGCAGTTCTCGTCCCCTCATACCTATGTAATTGTTTAGATTTGCATAAATTTAAATTCTTGTTTGGGAGTATGTCATTTTCAAGCTTAGTATGGAATTCAATTGTGTTATGATCACTATTTCCCAGTGGATCTTTTATTATGACATTAATTAAACTAGCCTCGTTGCACAATACTAGATCTAAAATAGATTTATCCGTAATTGGTTCCACAATGTATTGTTCTAGGTTACTGCCACAAAAGCATTTTACAGACTCACCTTCCAGACCGTCTTTGCCAATTTAATCTATGTGAAGATTAAATTCCCCACAAGCTCCAATAATTTCTTGTTCAATGCTCTGTCCAATTACTCGCTTAATGGTCTATCCAACAGTATAACAATTGTTCGGGGACCTATAAACCACTCTCACCAGCATTTTCTGATCCTTGCTATTCCTAATCTCCACCCATACTGATTATATCCTGATTTTAGCCAAAGTCCCTTCTCACAATTGTCCTTGTGTCATTCTTTACTGATAAGGTTATTCCTCCTCCTTTTCCATTCTCTCTCTCTTCAGAGCATTGAGCACCCTGGATATTTATTTCCCAGCCTTGGTCACCCAATGCCAGTAGGATTATCTGGTTCCGCTGCAATGAACAGAGATTTAGCTGAATGTCAAATTCTCCGTCCTCGCTTGCAACAGTGGTGGGACGTGAAAGGTCCGGCCCATGTCTCTCTAATGTTTATTAGATCGAATCATATGTCTCTATCTGAGCCACTAGTTCTTCTATCTTATTTTGAATGCTTTGTGCATTCAGATAGTCTTTTTTAACTCCTTGCATTGACTTTATCAGCTGATGCATTATCTCTGTTGAACTCTGTCCTTTCCAGTTCATTTGTCTTTATCCAATTTGCTGCACAATCCCATTGCCTCTAAATCTCCCTTCACCTGATCCCTCCCCTGCCCTGTTCGTTTAAAGCTGTCGATAACTCCAGTCTTACGATTTGCCAACCTGGCCCCGGTCTGGTCCAAGTGGATCCCATCTCAATGGGACATCTGCCTCTTTTTTAAGTTTTAAAGTTTATTTATTGGTGTCACGAGTAGGCTTACTTTTTTTTAAAGTTTATTTATTATTAGTCACAAGTAAGGCTTATATTAACACTGCAATGAAGTTACTGTGAAATTCTCCACCTTCACTGTAATGAAGCTTTTGTAAGGGCTGGTGCCAGTGATCCAAGAAATGAAACCCTATCTTCCAGCACCCCACTTTCAGCCATGTGTTTAACTTTCCAATCTGCTTGACCTCCTGCTAATTG
The DNA here is from genome assembly GCF_964213995.1 of Mustelus asterias. NCBI lineage: Eukaryota > Metazoa > Chordata > Chondrichthyes > Carcharhiniformes > Triakidae > Mustelus > Mustelus asterias. The sequence goes on along the minus strand of NC_135811.1, from coordinate 70,625,157 downwards.
GCTATACTATACTTGTTCCTGTCGCTCCTTCATTGCTTTTCGCTCTCCCTCGCCTCACTTTGATTGTCATCCTGCACTATAGTGCCATGGTCAGTTTGTTCATCCACCCTGCAGTCCTTGTTCTCATTCCCATAAATAGAAAGTCCCTGTACCTGATGCCTCTGGGACAATGTCCGGTGTTGGAACCCCTTCATCAGTACCTGCTGGATCCCATACCTACCTGACTCTCGGGCACACTCTCCTGTCCCTGACCATTGGCCAACTCTGAAGTTCTACTCATCTTGAGGAGTGTGGCTGCCTCCTGGAGCAAAGTGTCCAGGTAACTCCTCCCTCCTGACGCCCCACAATGTCTTCAGCTTGGACTCCAGCTCAGCAACTCTGAGCTGAAGCTCTGCACTTGTGATTGATTTGGTTGTCTGGTTCTGCAATGCATTCGACTAACTGAACTTACTGCAGCCATGGTACATCAGCTCTTTTCTAATGCTGTTTCTTTGGTTAGCTAGTTACTAAGTTAGTAAAGTAGTGACAGTAGCTTGGAAACAAAAAAGCACCTCCAGTAACTGAGTGGTAAAACAAAAAGAATAAAAAGCAGCACCGCCTTCAGCTTCTGTGCTGAATTAACACTTGCACCAAGTCCACGACTTGGCGCCATGTCTCTGGATCACTGTGTTTCCCACTGTAAATTATTATTTACAGTTTGAGAAAACAACATCAAAAATTAATTTCTATTAACTTTTAACTTGTGTAACAAACCAACACTTTAAACTGAAGAAAAAATGCAGAACTCCTAAAGGTAGGAGTGATGTTGAATCATAGAATTCCTACAATAAAGGAGGAGGCCTTTTGGCCCATCACATCTGCACCAACTCTCTGACGGAGCATCTTACCCAGGCATAGCCGCATGTATTTACCCCACTAATCCCCCTAGCTTAAACATCTTAGATCACTGAGGGGAAATTTAACATGGCCAATTCACCTAACCTGCACATCTTTGGAGTGTGGGAGGAAATTGGAGCACCCAGAAGAAACCCACACAGACATAGGGAGAATGTGCAAACTCCACACAGTCACCCAAGGCGAGTTGAACCCAGGTCCATAGCATTGAGAGGCAGCAGTACTAACCACTGTGCCACCATGCCGCCCCTATGTTGGATAAATATGTTCATATTTACATATTTTGATTTTGTTGTTCTCAGATAAGTTTCTTTCATGTCACATTAATCCTTCCTTCCTTTCCTAAAGGTGCTGGTTCCAACAGGTACACTAAGTGGCTATGTACAGTTGAGCCGAGATATTTTGTTTGGCTGTCCAATTGTAAGGACATCGCAACAGCATCTCTGCCTCATTTTATCTAATCACCACAACAATGCATCTTCCAAAATGGGGTTGCTAGACAGTCATCTGAAGTGGGGATCCAGGAGTGCAGAGGCTGATTGTGCCACTGTTGCCATCTCTCCCGAGATAAGCTTATTTGGCACATACCTGCTCAACCCAGGGCAATGTGGGTCACTTCTACACTGCCTTTCGCACAAGAATTTCTGTTCTAGCATTACTCCATTGTTGATCCCACATGCATGCTGCCAGTCTGGAGTGAAATTCACGGAAACATGCAGTGTAGTTTATTTGTGGGCTAATGCACTCTAATCACATAGTGCTTGGGCAATAATACACCCTTGAAGTTCCCAACTGATTCCTAATGGGTGCACCATTGGAGTGAGACTGAAGAAAAGGTATTTTGTGGTAATGAACAGAGAAATGAACCCAATGTCGCTAAGCTCCATTGGCAGGATACCTATTGTTTATTATTGAAGCCAAGGATGGTTCCTATAACTATAACACATTTCAGTAAAATAGCCTTACACTGTAACTAAAGTCTGGCTGAGTTTTTTCTTTCATTAAAGCCTCACCTTTCCAGCCATATCATTTTTCTCAGTTCTGCTTTTCTTTCTAAAGCAGTAAGAGTCCAGGGGATGATACAGGAGCCAAGAAGAAGAAAAAGAAACCAAAGCGGAAGAAGGAGAAGGGTGGAGGGAAGCTAGACTCGGACGATCAATCAAAGGTATGGTTCAGGGTAAAAAGTCTTCTGTAACTGTCCAGGAATCTCGGTGCTACAGGCAACAACTTTCTTCACAGAATAAAGAGTAGCAATTTTAAAAAGGCATTCTGCACACTTCTAACTTGACCCCTTTCTGTATGTAATTAAAAGTTTTGCATTTAGCAGGAGGCATATTAAACACATAGGATGGCAGGGTAAGCTAAAGTCAAAATACTGCAGATGCAGGAATCTGAAACAAAAACAGAAAATGCTGGATAAACTCAGCAGGTCTGACAGCATCTGTGGAGGGAGATTAGAGCTAGCGTTTCAAGTCTGGATGCATCCTGACTCAAAACTTTGAGCATGAATATGGAGTTCTTCATAACATTCTCTGTAACATTTTATAATTTTGAAAAATGTACAATTAAAATAAGCTTTTTTTTCTAATTTTTCTTTATACTTAATGACCTGCATTTAAGGTTGCAAGAAGATGATGTTGAAATTTGTTGATACAAATTAGAGGAACAGTGCAGGTAATGGCATCTGCCACATATTTGCCTACTTATTTTAATGCAATCTCTTTGTAGCTTAATGCAATCTTTGCATTAAGCTTCTAAATGCAGGTCATTAATGTAAGTGTGCAACAGTAATGGTCAGATCCCAGATGTGAATCCTTTACCTGTTTAACTTCAGAGGACTGTACTCCATGCAACCCCTTCCCTCACCCATTGACATGCACCTAATGCTGTACTCTTTCACCTATTTCCTGTTTATTTCCGAGATTCATTCTGAATCCGAACCATAGAATTGAGTCTGCACCGACTCTCTGAAAGAGCATCTTGCCCAGGCCTACTTCGCCCCTGCCCTATCCCCATATGCCCCATATTCCAATTCATTTTTTTTTAAACCTAGGCCATCGCATTTGGGAAACCTATGGATTGGTAATTGCCAGCCAGCGCACATTTGTTAATGGCAAATCATGTTTGACTAACTATATTTGAGCTGTTTGATGAAATAATGGAGAGGATTGATGAGGCTGAAGCGATTGTGCACATGGACTTTCAAAAGATGTTTGATAAAACGCCACTTAAAATGTTTATTAGCAAAATCTAAGCCCATGAGAGTCAAGGATCAGTGCATGGATTCAAAATTGGCTAAGGGACAGAAAGCAGATGGTGAACAGTTGTCTTTCAGACTGAAGGGAAATTAACATTGGTGCCCCCAGATGTTGGTATTTGGCCCACTTTATTTTGATATAGATTAATGATCTGGACTTTTGTCTCCGGGACATTATTTCAAAGCTTGCAGATTGTATGAAATTCAGAAATGTAAAACAGTGGGGAGAATAGTCAGACGTCTGAATGACATAGGCTGATAAATGCTCCTTTATTATTTGTGATGTATATAAACAATATAGATGAGAATGTGGTGGGGGGGTGATAATTAAATTTGCAGATGACACAAAGATTGGCTGGGTAGTTAATTGTAAGGAAGGAGGTCTTGGGTTGCAGGAAGATATGATATAGACAGGATGGACAGATCTGTGGCAGATGGAATTTTACCCTGAAAAGCACAAGGTGGTACACTTTGGAAGGAGTAACAAGAAAAGGGAGTACTTAATGGTAGTAGGAATCTCGGGAACAAAGGGATCTAGGGTGCTTGGCCGCACATCCTGAAGGCAGCTGGTCAGATTAATAGTTATGAAGGTATACGGGACACTTGGATTTGGGAGGCTATGTTGGAGCTATGCAAAACTGTGGTTCGGCCACAGTTGGTGTACTGTGTGCAGTTCTGGTCACCAGACTATAGGAAGGGTCTGGTTACACTCGAGAGTGCAGAAGAGATTCACCAATATGTTGCCTGGAAATCATCATAGAAATCATCATAGAAACCCTACAGTGCAGAAGGAGGCCATTCGGCCCATCGAGTCTGCACCGACCACAATCCCACCCAGGCCCTACCCCCACATATTTACCCACTAATCCCTCTAACCTACGCATCTCAGGACACTAAGGGGCAATTTTTAACCAGGCCAATCAACCTAACCCGCACATCTTTGGACTGTGGGAGGAAACCGGAGCACCCGGAGGAAACCCACGCAGACACGAGGAGAATGTGCAAACTCCACACAGACAGTGACCCGAGCCGGGAATCGAACCCGGGACCCTGGAGCTGTGAAGCAGCAGTGCTAACCACTGTGCTACCGTGGAGCACTTGAGCTATGAAGAGAGGCTGAATAAGCTTGGGTTCAGAGCAGAGAAGGCTGTGGGGGTCTCGATTGAGCTATATGTGATTGAGGGGTATGGATAGGGTGGCTAGAAAGCAGCTGATCCCCTTAGTAGAAGGGTCAGTAATGAGGGAATATAATTTTAAGGTAAAGGGTAAGAGGTTTAGAGGGGATTTGAGGAAAAATGTTTTCATCCAGAGGGTGGTGGGAGTCTGGAATGCACTGCCTGAGAAAGTAGCAGAGATGGGAACCCTCTTTTAAAAGAAAATACCTGGATGAGCACGAAATGTCATAATATTCAAGGTTATGAGCCAAGTACAGGAAAGAGGGCTTAGTTTAGATTTAGTGTAGTTTTGTCCATGCAAACTCGATGGGCCGAAGGACCTCTTCTGTCTGACTCCAAGACATGCGTAGGATTTCATTTGATACATGGCACAGAAATAAACTATAATTAAAAAACAAGGTACTGGAAAAAATCTGTAGGTCTGGCAGCATGTGTGGAGAGAGTGTTACGTTTCAAGTCCGATATGACTTCTTCAGAACTGACCTGAAGAATTCATGTGGTCTCGGCATTAATTCTCTTTCTCTCTTCACAATGCTCCCAGTCTTGCTGTGTTTTTCCAGCACTTTTTTAAAATTCCAGATCTCCAGAATCCACAATATTTTGCTTTAATTTCAGATAGGCTGGTTGGGCCAAATGGTTTATTTCTATGTCGGTATTTATGCTCTATTCTCCTATTCTCCTTCATCTCTTTTATCAGCATAAACCTCAATTTCCTTCTCTCTCATAAGCTTGTATAGCTTCCCCTTTAATGTGTCTATGACATCTGCTTCAGTTATTCTCTGTGATAATGAGTTCCACACTCTCACCTTCCTTTGGGTAAAAAGATTTTTTCTAAATTGCCTATTGGAGTTCTTGGAAAGTATCCAATAATAATGGCCTCTATTTATGCTCTTCTCCACAAGAGGAAATATTCTCTCTGTATTCGCTCTTATCATAACCTTTACTCTGTAGCGGGGTCCCCTTTTTTTAAACTCCACTCGTGGGCTTATCTCAGGTTTGGTTCTCCGTTACCCAAACCCCACCAATGCCCGAGTGATTCTCTCTCTCGCCGATGGAACAACGGCCACCTTGCGCCTACTTCACTAGAGTAGCGCTCCCAAGAGAGAGAAAAGGAAACTGCTGCCTATCCACTACCTGGCAGCCTTTCCTGAGTGGGCGGTTTCAAAGTGCCCAAGGTACCCTCAGTCCTAGACTCCGGAATTATGGTAAGAGATATTTAATATTGTGACTTGGTCAGAGATCGTTGGTGAGAAATTGAAAAGATCAAAACGGACTCCAATGGAAGTCAAAGATATATATATATTTGTTAAAACATCAAGGTCAAGATCACCAAACACCAGGAAAACAACACACAATGCCTTATGCTCTATAAGACTATAGCTATGGAAGGAATACTAAAACGGGCACCACGGGAATGCTTACTTTACACAAGTTTACCAGTGTCTTAAACTATGAAAGGTGCATGCAAAAGCCCCCCCCCCCCCCCCCTTTCCCCAAAGCCTCATCCACTATGATGATCTTGGGAACTTCCTGAATTACCAGAGGATACTCTCAATCCTAGTTTAAATTGCTCAGTGGGCTTCGGGCTGCGTGCTGGAGACGAACGAGAGGCAGGCAGAAACAGGAGAGGAGAGAGAGAGACCAGAGCTTGCTTGTCCCTTTTTAAAACCTGAACCAGTGATTCTCTCTCACAAAACAATTTCTGATCATTGGTAGTTTTGATTGACTGGAACAAAAAGGGCATGAACTGTCGGGACCGCCCTTAATTGATATTTTAATGTCTTTTAAATGTTCTCTGAGTCAGCCTGATTGGAATCCCATCAGCGATCTGAGTCTTGATGTAGTCCGTGGATGGAATGATCTCTGTTCTCATTGTCTTGCTGCTGGGCTATTTACTCCTCGTCTGCTGGCCATGGTTTCTCCTTTGTTTCCTGTTGATTAGATCATCCCTGTCTCGACCTTCTCGTTATTCCCAGCCTCTTGCATATTCATGTGGCCTGACAGCCAGCCGGCCATTTTCCTTATCCCTGGGTTCTTTAATCATGGAGGATTTGCCCTAAAACTTACAACTCCCCCTCTCTGCTTTCTGTCTTGAAGTCAACTAGCTGTCCATTCTGCCACTTGTCCCCTGACTCCACATTCTCCAACTCCAATCATTTTAAAGACCTCTATTAAGTCACTTCTCAATCTTATTTTTGTCAAGAGAATAAAGACGCATTCTATCGAGCCTTTCCTGACGTGTAAGAATTATTGGTATCATGCTTGTAAATCAATTCCACATCTTCTCCAGTATTGTTTTTATAATATGGCGACCAGAATGGCATGGGGTTCTGTAAGTATGCACCAACTAAAGTTCAATAGAGGCTTAACATAACCTCCAATAAAGCCTAGTGTTTGGCTTGCCTCTTTTTTACTGGCCTTGCTAACTTGTGGCACAGCTTTTAGTGATTGGTGTATTTGTCCTCGGAGATCCCTTTGTTCCTCTACCTGACTTAAACTTGCACCTTCCCATTCTCTCCAAAATGTACGACCTCGCATGTATCATTATTGAACTTCATTCGCCAATTATTAGCCCATTTTACAAATTTTATCAATGTCCTCTAGGAATTTGTTGTGGTCCTCCTCAGTATTGACTATTTCCCCCAAGCTGGTATCATCCACAAAATATCAAAATTGTGTTTTTGATTCCAGTGGCCTCAACACTGATCCTCGTAGAACACCATCTTCTGCCACTCTGAATAACTATCCTTTACCCCCACTCTCTGCTTTCTGTCTTGAAGTCAACTAGCTGTCCATTCTGCCACTTGCCCCCTGACTCCACACACTCCAACTCCAATCATTAGTCAATTAAGGCCTTTTGAAAATCCAGGTAAATGCCATCTGCAATATCATTGTCTATTCTTGCTGATACCACCTCAAAAAATAATTAAGGTTGATCAAGCAAGATTCTTCCTTTTTTAATCCATGCTGACTGTTCATTATTATATTTCTCATTTCTAGATATTCGTTCTTTGCTTTTGGTAAGGATTCCATTAGCTTTCCTACCACTGATAAGCTGACTGGTCTATAATTCCCTGGACTGTTCAGTTCCTCCTCAAATATAGAATTACGTGAACTTTCCATTAATCCTTTGACACTACAGCTTTCTCTGATGGATTATTAAATATGTGTTGTAATGCCTCTGGTATCTCCCTAGATTCTTTTAAAATATGTGAATGCAATCCATCCAGACCAGGGAGTTTAATTAGTTAATTCAATACTTTTTATTAGTTTTAAATGCACTTACCTCATTAATCATCTTGTCATTCAATGCCTTGCCTACCTGTTCTATGTTCGTATTTCTGGTAAACACCAAAGCCAAATAATTATTGGATCTTTCTGCCATCTTTCTTTCTTTACCTGTAATATTCTATCCATCCCTTAATGGCCTTATTCCTAAAGCACACTTTTTTTGTTGATGTATCTGTGACATATTTTACCATTTTGTTTTTATGTGCTTTGGTAATTTAATTTCGCAGTCTCTTCGCCTTCCTAATTGTTTAAATTTTTGTTATGGATGGTGTCATTTAATCAAAAAATACTAGTTAATGGGAAGTACTCCAGAAGCAAGAAAAGGTGCTGCTGTATCTTTGGTGGGTGAGGGGATGCAACTGGGCAGTCGAGGGTCCCAGCACAGCAGGGCATCATAATAAAACCACCACAGCTGAAGACCAAGCTGACACCACGACCTTCAAACCAGCTTTTATTTTAAAAATCGAGCCATCATGTTCACTGACAGCCGCTCCAAGCGGTAACTGCTGCTTCCGACCTTCCAGCAGCTTTGTGGGTTTCCAGCCAGCTTTTTTTTAACAAATATGAAATCAAACCGATCACCACCACAACTAGAGACCAACCTCGACACTGGGGTCTCAGAATGTGCCGTTTGAGTCTTTTCCAACCTTCAAACTCGCTCTTTAAGAAAGAAAACTTGAGCTGTCAGAAATTCTGGTTAATGGATCATTCTGGTTGGTATAGAGCCGGATAACACACACATTACTTTTCTCCTAATTTCTCTTTACTTTTTTCATTCATTCCTCTGCTGTCTTATGTATTTAGTAATTGTCTCTTTCCAACCCTCAGTTGTTTCCTTATTTCTTTATATCTCTGTGGAGTCTCAGTTGTGTCTAGTTTGTTCTTTCCTTCCAGCTAAATATATCTGCACTCCTTGAACAGTATTTTACATGTTCTCCATTCTTGTTCCATATCATTATTTGGCAATATTGTTGCCCATTTCCTAAATTCTGTTCTCACTCCTCAAAGTGTATTATCCTGCTTTTCTTCGTACTGGTGTCTTCCTCCATCATCTTAATGTTATGGTCACGATTGCCTGGATGTTCCAGATTAATTTAGTGCAGAGAACTTAGTGGGGTGGCACAGTGGTTAGCCCTGCTGCCTCACAGCTCCAGGGATCCAGGTTCGATTCCCGGCTTGGGTGACTGTGCAATGTTCTCCGTGGGTCTGTGTGGGTTTCTTCCGGGTGCTTTGGTTTCTCCAGCAGTCCAAAGGTGTGCTGGTTAGGTGCATTGGCCATGCTTAATTATCCCAACAGGCGGAGTGTGGCGATTAGGAGATTTTCACAGTAACTTCATTGCAGTGTTAATGTAAGCCTACTTATGACACTAATAAATAAACTTTAAGAGAAGTGTGAATTGATAAGAATTTGGTAAGAAGAATAAGGAGAGGCAAAGTGAACTAATTTGTACAGTTTTAATAGGGTTGCAAGAACAGAGACCTGGTGGTGTACATGCACAAATATCTGAAGGTTCCAAGACAAGTTGAAAGGGCTGCTTAAATACGATTATTGGCTTTAGACTTGTGCCACCACCAGCAAGTTCCCCTCCAAGTTTCACACCACTCTGACTTAGAACTATATTGATATTCCTTCACTGGGTCAGCATCCTGGAACTCCCTCCCTTGCAGCTCTGAGGGTGTACCTACCAGGTGGACTGCAGTGGTTCAAGAAGGTGGCTCACGTCCGCATTCTTAAGGTGGGGATGGATGACAATTACAGGCCTTGTCAGCGACAGCCACGTTCCAGGAAAGAATAAAAAAACTGATAAGTACGAACGCAAGGACATTATACCTAACCCCTCTCTGTAAGTCTGATTAAGTCCCAACTGGATAATTGTAGCCAATTCTGGGTGTCACACTCTTTGGGTAGCATGTCAAGATCTTGGGAGGGAGTAGATAAAAGATTTACTAGAAATAGAGATGAGGGACTTCAGTTACATGGAGAGACTTAAGAAGCTGGGTTTGTTTTTCTTAGAAGAGAGGAGGTTAAGAGGAGTTTTCATAGAGATGTTCAGTGGCAAAATGTCATTAAACAGAGGACATGGATTAAAGGCAATCAGCAAAAGAACCAGAGGTAGAGCAGTCAAAAACTTTACACAGTTATTTTGATCTGGAAGGCACCATCTGACAGTGGTGGGAGTAGACTGACTAGTAACTTCCAAAAGAAAATTTACTAAATATTTGAAGGGGAACAATGTCCGGTGGTAATGGGAAAGAATAGGAAAGTGCAGTTATGATAGAAAATCAGTCATGATCTTGTTGATGGGGATTCAGGCTCAAGGGGCCATATGACCTACTGTTCCTGTGTTCTTTTGTTATGAACAGGTACACGGACAAATTATCCCATGAGTCTATGAATCTAGTTGTAGTTTTGCTAAAATATAGTAATGTGCCTTTACAATTCTACTCAGTTCCTTTATTCCTCCTGCCATTTGCCTCTTTTGCACAACAAAATCTCAGCAAGAGCAGCAACTTACATTTAACCAGCACTTTTTAATACAGAAAAATGTACCAAAGTTCTTTCCAGAGGCATAATTTTTTTTTTTAAATGAATGGGGAACTTCGAGACATGAGGGGTGATGACCAAAGGATTGGTCAAAGGTAGGTTTCAAAATCACTTGGGAAAGGAAGCAGGAGATTTGGGGAGAGATTTCCAGAGCGTGAAGTTTAAAAGATTGAAACCTGTCAATGGATTCAGTAAGTGAAATGCAGGGTGTGGTGTAGTTATAGACTGCAGGAGGTTACAGAGATAGGGAGAGACAAATCCTTGAGGAGATTTAAATGTGTGTTCTCAACATGGAGTCATAGAGGTTTACAGCATGGAAACGGGCCCTTCGGCCCAACTTGTCCATGCCATCCTTTTCTTACCACTAAGCTATTCCCAATTGCCCGTGTTTGGTCCATATTCCTCTATACCCATCTTACCCATGTAATTGTCTAAATGCTTTTTAAAAGACAAAATTGTACCTGCCTCTACTACTACCTCTGGCAGCTCGTTCCAGACACTCAACACCCTCTGTGTGAAAGAATTGCCTTCTGGACCCTTTCTGTATCTGTCCCCTCTCACCTTAAACCTATGTCCTCTAGTTTTAGACTCCCCTACCTTTGGGAAAATATGTTGACTATCTACTTTGTCATTATTTTATAGACCTCTATAAAATCACCCCTAAGCCTCCTACACTCCAGGGAAAAAACTCCCAGTCTTTCCAGCCTCTCCTTATAACTCAAACCATCATATCCCAGTAGCATCTTAGTAAACCTTTTCTGCACACTTTCTAGTTTAATATCCTTTCTATAATAGGGTGACTAGAACTGTACACATTGTTCCAAATGTGGCCTCACCAATGTCTTGTGCAACTTCAACAAGACATCCCAACTCCTGTATTCAATGTTCTGAGCAATGAAACCAAGCATACCAAGTGTCTTCTTCACCACTCTGTCCACCTGTGATCCCACTTTCAAGGAGCTATCAACCTGTACCGCTGGATCTCTTTGTACTGTAACTCTCCCCAACAGTCCCAGGGATCTGTTCTGGGACCCATGCTGTTTGTCATTTTCATAAATGACCTGGATGAGGAAGTGGAGGGGGATGGGTTGGTAAGTTTGCTGATGACACGAAGGTTGGTGGTGTTGTGGATAGGTTGGAGGGATGTCAGAAGCTGCAGCGTGACATAGATAGGATGCAAGACTGGGCGGAGAAGTGGCAGATAGACTTCAACCCGGATAAATTTGTAGTGGTCCATTTTGGCAGGTCAAATGGGATGAAGGAGTATAATATCAAGGGTAAGACTCTTAGCAGTGTAGAGGATCAGAAGGACCGTGGGGTCTGGGTCCATAGGACTCTTAAATCGGCCTCGCCGGTAGAGGAGGTGGTTAAGAAAGCGTATGATGTGCTGGCCTTCATCAATCGAGGGATTGAGTTTAGGAGTCGGGAGATAATGATGCAGCTTTATACGACCCTGGTCCTGCCCTGGTTCGATCTACCAAAATGCATTACCTCGCATTTATCTACATTTAACTCCCATCTGCCATTCGTCAGCCCACTGGCCCAATTGATCAAGATCCCGTTGCAATCCGAGATAGCCTTCTTCACTGTCCACTGTGCCACCAATCTTGGTGTCATCTGCAAACTTACTAACCATGCCTCCTATATTCTCATCCAAATCATTAATATAAATGACAAATAACAGTGGACCCAGCACCGATTTCTGAGGCACACCGCTGGTCACAGGCCTCCTGTTTGGAAAAACAACCCTTTTACAACCACCATCTGCCTTCTGTCGTCAAGCCAATTCTGTATCCAATTGACTACCTCACTCTGGATCCCGTGTGATTTAACCTTATGAAACAACCTACCATGCGGTACCTTGTCAAAGGCCTTGCTAAAGTCCATGTAGACAACGTTGACTGCACTGTCCTCATCTACCTTCTTGGTTACCCCTTCAAAAAACTCAGTCAAATTCGTGAGACATGATTTTCCACTCATAAAACCACGCTGACTGTCCCTAATCAGTCCTTGCATCTCTAAACGCCTGTAGATCCTGTCTCTCAGAATACCTTCTGACAACTTAGCCACTACAGATGACATCATAGTTCATTTCCCCATATTCTTTCAAATATGTACCCACCAGTGGTTGACACCGCTGCCTCACAGCACCACGGACCTGGGTTTGAATCCGGCCTTGGGTGCCTGTCTTGTGTGGAGATTGCATGTCAGCGTGGGTTTCCTCTGGGTGCTCCAGTTTCAAAGTCCAAAGATGTGCGGGTTAGGTGGATTAGCCATGGTAAATGCATGAGGTTTATGGGGATATGGTGGGTGGGGTAGGCTTGGGAGAGTTGGTGCAGACTTAATGGGCTGAATGGCCTCCTTTCACACTGTAGGGATTCTATGGTTTTCAGGATCCAGTGGTTTGAATTTTTAAAGTCTTCCTCCCGCCTCCCCAGTTACTATATTCTGTCATATCTTTGTAAATTGTAGCCTATATTATGTGCTCAATTTCTGGAAGAGTCTTGAATCCACAGCCGGCATTCTCAGAAGCAAGAGTGCCACCAACTGAAACAAACCAGCATGCTATTAAATGTTTTAATTTTTCCAATGAGAGAACATCGTAGCGTGCTGTTATATTCACTTAGCCATGATGTGGAGACACCGGCTTATTCACGTAGAGCAGTGAGAGATACTTAAACAGCATCGTGTGGACAGTACTTAATGTGAAATTTGAACATTCCCTTTTCTGACTTCAAGATTTTTTGATTCTAAAAAAGATCTTGCATCTTCAGATACTTTCTGCTAAAAGTCCTACTTCCTGATGCCACGCTTGTGTGTTATATTTTTTTTCTATCCTAAATTCCTATATCTACATTTATTATGGATACTGTCTCAGTAAACTGGACACTCTTGCAATCCCCGCTGATACTACTGGACAAGTCGGATCACATGATGGAGTTTGACTTGAATCCTAGCTTTTGTTTTTTTTTTAAAGAGACGTGGATGAACACAGTCACAGGACTGCCAATGAATTTTTAACAAAGGTTCAACAAGAAAAGATTAACTGCAATGCACTATCCCGTCACCCTATGTATATGTATATAGAATTGTAAGGATAATACAAGTTACAATTGCCGAGCTCTTGCCGCCATTTATGCCAATGGGAACCTGCACTCCCAGACACATCTCTGCCACTGATATCCTGGCGGCAAGGGTTGCGTTCCACAGCAAACCCCGTTGACAACACCAGAGCCATAAGATCCCACCACCAGTGAGTGGCATGCTGCCTCCCGGCACCATGAAGCAGAGGGGGTGGAGAATCCCACCCAATATTTATCTTGTACTCTAATGTTCTCAATAATTACACAGCCCATGTAAACCAGTAGACAAACTGTGGTCAGACGCACCACACTTCATCAGATGCCACCCAAATAACTTCTGCAGATTTCTCATCAATTTCCCCCCAGGTGCTTTTCACACTGAGCAAACTGGTCTCACTGGAACTCTGGCTTTCACACAAAGGTTTCCAAACTTCACTCTCGAAGAAAAAACCTTTGAATCTTCTCCCAGACCACACTTTCACTCGTCATTGTCAAGGATCCACCTCCAGGATTTTAACCCCAATATTCCCCTACCCTGGACTGTGCAATCTAATACCCCAATATCTAGCTTCTCACATAGCTGACGTTAAATCTTATTCTTGCGGCTGTCTTTTTAATTCAGCACCCTTTCTCTGCACCACCTGTAACTTCACTGAACAGGACTTAGTTCCTTTGACTTTATGGTCCTCCTGGAATCTTTCTCTGTCCTGTTTGTTGATTTCTGGGGCTTTCTGTTCTTTAGCTGCCTGTCTCAGTACATCGTTCTGCCTCTAGCAGTTTCAGTGGAAGTCTCCTTGACTCTGGGTTACTTGGTTTCAAGTTGACTCTAACTGCTCTTGGTGCTCCGGAGTGGACCTCTGGTTGCTAAGCAGCAGTTTAGTCTTTTTTTAAAAACCCTGTAATTGATTTGGTGTCAAAAACCTCATTACAATGCAGGCATTTAAACCCACGTTCAGGCTACCCCTTTTTTAACACCAAAGCTAAACTGAAGCTTTAACCCTAAGCGCACATACAAAAACGTGCATTCAGCTTAAACTTAAAACTATACCTTACCTCTAACACACAAAAATAAATTACTTAAGCAATCTGTATTTCCTAACAATACACTGACCACGCTGTCCCACCAGTGGTAGCACTGCAGCAATGATAGAAATACTCAGCAAGTCTGGCAGGATCTATGCAGAGAGAAACTGGGCTAATGTTCCAGCTCGGTGACCTTTCATTAACACTTAAACCTGCAAATGTTAACTCTGTTTGTTTCTCCAGAGTTTCAGCCAGACCTGCTGAGGATTTGCAGCGTTTTGATTTTGTTTCGATTTCCCCCAGCTCCTGCGTCTTGCTTTTATATGAATGTGGCACCACAGAGCCTCAGATCTGCATCTCCCAGCTCGTCAACTTGACAATCCAACCAACCCAACCTTTCCACTTCCCAGACTGCTCTCACCTGTTCTGTTTAGATATCAATGATGCCAAATTATAATATCTGAACAAGGGCAGAATCTAATTCAAGGACTGGATAATACTTACTCTGTTCTAATTATTTGACTATCCTCAACTTCGCCTGAACTCGAGAATTCATTTTGATTCTCCTTGTGCAAAGTAACAGGAGATCGGCTAATTGTTAAATTAATTATAGATTTATTTTTAATTATCAATATTTAATTGACCAGCTGAGATGTAATGGAGCTTCTCTGTGTACATTACACCATGATGAGGATCAGCTTTCATTTCCTTCATGGTGCTCTCTTCCTGATTTTCCTTTCCCCTCATGACACCGAAGTGAGCTCCATTGAAACAAATCCTGATGTTCCGCCACCCCAGCGTGAAACCACACACACCCACAGGCACATTATCCCCCGAAAGCAGGATGGAGTGTTGTGGAGATTAATTATGGCCCTCCACTGAGGCAGTGCAGTTGAAGAGTGTAGGAGGAAATGTTGTCTTGTGTGCATTCTAATCTTTGAAAGAAATCTTTGCACTAACTGTCTGAGAGCAATGCTCTTTTACAGTCTGGTTTAACTATAACCTTGTAATACATTTTTAGAAAGGAGGGGTTTTAGTTATTTTAGACTGAATTTTCTTATCAGGAGGCTTTGATTGTTATCATTATAGTCATACCAGAGAGTTTGAAATGTAAGTCTTGGAATCACTGCAAGAAATGTTAACAATTGTTTCTTTGACCTTTTGGAAGCTGTGGTTTTTCCATATTTTTGTCAGATTTTAACTTGTGCTGTCATCTGGGGTTAGAGCTGCTGGTAGCAGAATGCCAAACTCACATTTTGAAAAGGTTATTAATTGTCTTGTACGCGCTGTTAATGCTGAGTACACTTCCTTTCCCTGGAAAACCTCTCCAACACTTGATGGGTGGGTCAGGCAGGACGATGTTTGAGAATTGTTTTTTATTTATCTCTGGATATTCATAGAATCATAGAAATCATAGAAACCCTACAGTGCAGAAACAGGCCATTCGGCCCATCGAGTCTGCACCGACCACAATCCCACCCAGCCCCTACTCCCATATCCCTACACATTTACCCGCTAATCCCTCTAACCTACGCATCTCAGGACACTAAGGGGCAATTTTAGAACGGCCAATCAACCTAACCCGCACATCTTTGGACTGTGGGAGGAAACCGGAGCACCCAGAGGAAACCCACGCAGACACGAGGAGAATGTGCAAACTCCACACAGACAGTGACCCAAGCCGGGAATCGAACCCAGGTCCCTGGAGCTGTGAAGCAGCAGTGCTAACCACTGTGCTACCGTGCCGCCCATATTCTTCTGAAATCTTCTATAAACCCCTTTGTAATTGGGTCCCGAAAGCTTCCAATAGGGTGGCACACTGGTTAGCACTGCTGCCTCACAGCGCCAGGGACCCAGGTTCAATTCCGGCCTCGGATCACTGTCTGTGTGGAGTTTGCACATTCTCCCCATGTCTGCGTGGGTTTCCTCCGGGTGCTCCGGTTTCTTCCCACAGCCCAAAGATGTGCGAGTTAGGTTGATAGGCCATAGTAAATTGACCCTAGTGTCAGGGAGATTAGCAGGGTAAATGTGTGTGGTTATGGAATAGGGCTTGGGTGGGATTGTGGTTGTTACAGACTCAGTGGGCCTCCTTCTGTACTGTAGGGATTCTATTCTATTCTAAATCAGTGGCACCAAGGAGAGCTGTCGGTCTACCTGAGCAGATAAACCCTTTTGGCCTGTGTGCCGGTACAATGATGCCATGGCCAGTGTGCAGCGAGTATGGTGACTGCAGGAAAATCAGTGGACGAAAGTAGTTCAAATATTCACTGTTTATTTTGATGTAAATAACTTTAGGAGAACCACAATGCAGGACCCGGTGACCTACAGGGAATGTGCACAATAGCTGGATCTCTGGAGTCACTTGCACATTCCATCCATCAAGTAGGGTTGTCCCACCAGTGCTACGGAGAAGAAAATAATGGCTAAAACATTTAGAGGATGTTCTTAAATTGTCATTTTGTTGCACCTATTAAGGACCCTTCACTGCCCGTACATTTGGATTGAAGGTGCCTGTGATATTTCTATATCTAATAATTGTATATCTGTGAGCTCTTGTATTGTCAAATATAGTTCCACTGAATTGTGCAAATATGATTTAACCCACCCCATTAACACAGCTCTGACAGATGTTTATTGAGATCACTGACGTGACCAGTTTCAGCCTTTTGCAGGATGTTTTATAGCAGGGAAATATCTGTCCAGATAACCATCTAACCAGCCTTAAAATTCAAATCTCCCAATTCTTGTTTAGAAAATCATCCAGTTTACCTTTTAAATCTCCCTACAGTTCATGCCACATGTTCACCATGCTGCATCAAGCAGTTAAGTTCAAATTGTGTCCTCCCAGACCCATTTTGAAACCTGATCTCATGTCCTCTGGTTCTGCAGGTTAGTCTTGAATCTAATGGGATTTTCATTATTTACAGCTATGTGGAGAGAATTGTCTGCACACCATGGGAATGTGGGGAGTATTATTCCGAGTAGATTTCGTGTTTTACCCCATCCCCTTTAAAATCAATGGTATTTTTAGCTGTTTATACACCCAATTACGGATCTGGCACATAATTTACAGCTGTATGAGCACTGGACAAAGTCTTTACAGAGATGTACATCGGGCAAATTTTTAACATTCTGAAAATGGAGGAGCAGAGTACAGATTATACAGCATTCTGACAGCCAGTCATACAATCAATAAGCATTCCCACTGGGGTTTAGGTTTGAATTCTGATGTCGACCTGCTATTGAATTAATGAAAGGCTGGATCTGAAGTGCAACAGTTTGAGAGCACTCTCCCCAGTGTCATTGGGTGCAAGATTGAGATGTTCAGATTTCTTTTGTGCTAAATATGCCTTTCAGGTTAACTCGTTACCTGCAGAGAAGCTGCAGGAGATCCAGAAGGCCATCGAGCTATTCTCTGTTGCCCAGGGTCCAGCAAAGAGCATGGAGGAAGCCACCAAACGTAGTTACCAATTCTGGGACACCCAGCCAGTGCCAAAGCTTGGTATGTATCTGCGACATAGCTTTTTAGAGGGCATATTGAGTGTGTTCAGATTAGGTGCAACTTGCCCAGCATATCTACAGTGTCCCCTGAAGGAATGGAGCAATGTTGCTGACTGTGCTGTTAGTGCTAGTGAAACGCTACCTTTTGATAGAAGCTGAATTCCCCAGGTTTCCCCCGACACCCTGTTCTCCTATATATGTTGATACAAATGCCCACCCTCAAAATCTCAGCTCTTCCAAAATTCTGCTGCCCACATCCTAACACTCAAAAAATCTCATTCCCCCATCATCCTTGTGATCACTGGCTTCATTCTCCCAGTCCAACAATGCCTTCATTATTTTTTTAAATGTTCTTCCTTTCGAGTGCCTCCGTGGCCTTGGCTTTCCATTTTTCAATGATCTCCTGCAGCCCTACGACCTCTGAGATCTCTGCTCCTCCAATTCTGATGCCATGCACATTCCTGATTATAATCACTCCACCCTGGCTGACCGGTGCATTCAGCTACCAAGGACCTAAACCCTGGGGATGCTTCTCTATGCTTATATCTGTCTTTCTTCATCTCTTGCTCCTGCTTTAAGATTCTCCTTCAAATTTAACTCTTTGCTCTAGCTTTTGTTAACCTGACCTAATACTGTGCCTTGTTGCGACATTTTGTCTGGTAACGCTCCTGTGAAGCGTCTTGAGATTATGCTCAAGGCATTCTGAGACTTGAGCTTTTAGGTTGTGAGCTAACATTGAATTGTAAAGTGACCAGCAGAGAGGACTTCTTCTAGATGCTCACTACCTGAGAGGATACAAGACGTTAGAAGCAAGCAGAGCTTGTGAGGATTTCTAAACCATGGATGAGATATGTTGGATGCCCACTCAAAAATGAAGCCAAGGCACTTAACGCTCTGAAACATCAGTGTCAGAGCACAGCTACTCAAACTTCCTACATTTAACCTGGAATCCTCCTTTTAGTCAAACTCTCTCTCCAGCCCTACCACCCTCTAACCTCGCCATGGATGATATTGAGCTGAAGGGAAGTTGCTCTGCAAATAACTGCAGCTGTTCAAGAAGGCAGCTCAGCAGCACCTTCTCGAAGGAAATTAGGGATGGGCAATAAATACTGGTCTAGCCACCGACACCCACATTCATGAAAGAATGGAAAAACTACAATCACCGGGCCAGTTGTGTCTGTTCGCTGTGAGCGTAAAGGAGACACAGGAACAAAATCTTGCGAGAGTTGACAAGCTATAGTCTCGCCAGCAAGATCTCGTTTCCTGATTTTTCCTTGCCAGAGGTTCCCATCCAGAAAAGATGCATCCTCATTTAAATAAATTTTAATTAATTTACATGTTAAAGGAACTTCTTGCAAATGAGCCCCACCCTCCCCACTTAATATTCAAATTCGAATATTCTGGGGAAGGTGGGACCTGTACAAACAGGACGGGGTGCACCTGAACCAGAGGAGCATCAATATCCTGGGAGGGAAATTTGCTACGGCTCTTCAGGGGGGTTTAAACTAATTTGTCAGGGGAGTGGGAAAAGGAGTTACATAGAACATAGAACATAGAAAGCCACAGCACAAACAGGCCCTTCGGCCCACAAGTTGCGCCGATCACATCCCCACCTCTAGGCCTATCTATAGCCCTCAATCCCATTAAATCCCATGTACTCATCCAGAAGTCTCTTAAAAGACCCCAACGAGTTTGCCTCCACCACCACCGACGTCAGCCGATTCCACTCACCCACCACCCTCTGAGTGAAAAACTTACCCCTGACATCCCCCCTGTACCTACCCCCCAGCACCTTAAACCTGTGTCCCCTCGTAGCAACCATTTCAGCCCTTGGAAATAGCCTCTGAGAGTCCACCCTATCCAGACCCCTCAACATCTTGTAAACCTCTATCAGGTCACCTCTCATCCTTCGTCTCTCCAGGGAGAAGAGACCAAGCTCCCTCAACCTATCCTCATAAGGCATGCCCCCCAATCCAGGCAACATCCTTGTAAATCTCTGCACCCTTTCAATGGCTTCAACATCTTTCCTGTAATGAGGTGACCAGAACTGCGCGCAGTACTCCAAGTGGGGTCTAACCAGGGTCCTATAAAGCTGCAGCATTATCTCCCGACTCCTAAACTCAATCCCTCGATTAATGAAGGCCAGTACGCCATACGCCTTCTTGACCGCATCCTCCACCTGCGAGGCCGATTTAAGAGTCCTATGGACCCGGACCCCAAGGTCCTTCTGATCCTCTACACTGCTAAGAATGGTACCCTTCATTTTATACTGCTGCTCCATCCCATTGGATCTGCCAAAATGGATCACTACACACTTATCCGGGTTGAAGTCCATCTGCCACTTCTCCGCCCAGTCTTGCATTCTATCTATGTCTCGCTGCAACTTCTGACATCCCTCCAAACTATCCACAACACCACCTACCTTGGTGTCGTCAGCAAACTTACCAACCCATCCCTCCACTTCCTCATCCAGGTCATTTATGAAAATGACAAACAGCAAGGGTCCCAGAACAGATCCCTGGGGCACTCCACTGGTCACTGACCTCCATGCAGAGAAAGACCCCTCCACAGCCACTCTCTGCCTTCTGCAGGCAAGCCAGTTCTGGATCCACAAGGCAACAGCCCCTTGGATCCCATGCCCTAGTTGTAGTCCAGAAGTCAGTGTTGAGGGTGGTGAGGTATTGGGGAAGGTATCAAGGTCAAGGGTGGGTACCGGTAGACAGGAAGGTGGGTTGAAGTGTGTCTACTTCAATGCAAGGAGCATCCGGAACAAAGTAGATGAACTTGGGGCGTGGATTGGTACTTGGGACTACGATGTTGTGGCCATTACGGAGACGTGGGTAGAACAAGGACAGGAATGGTTGTTGGACGTTCCGGGGTATAGATGTTTCAGTAAGTGTAGGGAAGCTGGTAAAAGAGGTGGAGGAGTGGCATTGTTAATCAAGGATAGTCTAACGACTGCGGAAAGGCACTTCGAGGGGGATCTGCACATTGAGGTAATATGGGCTGAAGTTAGAAATAGGAAAGGAGCGGTCATGTTGTTAGGAGTTTACTATAGGCCCCCAAATAGTAATAGAGATGTGGAGGAAGAAATTGCTAAGCAGATTATGGATATGTGTGGGGGTCACAGGGTAGTTGTCATGGGGGACTTTAACTTTCCAAATATTGATTGGAACCTTTTTAGGTCAAATAGTTCGGATGGGGCAGCTTTTGTGCAGTGTGTGCAGGAGGGTTTCCTGACACACTATGTGGATAGGCCGACAAGAGGTGAGGCCACATTGGATTTGGTACTGGGAAATGAACCGGGCCAAGTGTTAGATTTGGTTGTGGGAGAGCACTTTGGAGATCGTGACCACAATTCGGTGTCTTGTGTTATTGCAATGGAGAAGGATAGGGCCGTACGGCAGGGCAAGGTTTACAATTGGGGGAGAGGTAATTATGATGCGATTAGGCAAGAATTAGGGGGCACAAGATGGGAACAGAAACTGTCAGGGGAAGGCACTAATGAAAAGTGGAACTTTTTCAAGGAACAAATACTGGGTGTCCTTGATAGGTATGTCCCTGTCAGGCAGGGAGGAAATGGCCGAGTGAGGGAACCATGGTTCACAAAAGAGGTGGAATGTCTTGTGAAAAGGAAGAGGGAAGCTTATGTAGGGATGAGGAAACAAGGTTCAGATGGCTCGATTGAGGGTTACAAGTTAGCAAGGAACGAGCTGAAAAAGGGGCTTAGGAGAGCTAGGAGGGGACATGAGAAGTCCTTGGCGGGTAGGATCAAGGAAAACCCCAAGGCTTTTTACTCTTATGTGAGGAATAAAAGAATGACCAGGGTGAGGTTAGGGCCGGTCAAGGACAGTAGTGGGAACTTGTGTATGGAGTCAGTAGAGATAGGCGAGGTGATGAATGAATACTTTTCTTCAGTGTTCACCAAGGAGAGGGGGCCATGTTTTTGAGGAAGAGAAGGTGTTTCAGGCTAATAGGCTGGAGGAAATAGTTGTTCGGAGGGAGGATGTACTGGCAGTTTTGAATAAAGTGACGGTCGATAAGTCCCCTGGGCCTGATGAAATATATCCTAGGATTCTTTGGGAGGCAAGGGATGAGATTGCAGAGCCTTTGGTTTTGATCTTTGGGTCCTCACTGTCCACGGGGATGGTGCCAGAGGACTGGAGAGTGGTGAATGTGGTTCCTCTGTTTAAGAAAGGGAATAGAAATGACCCTGGTAATTATAGACCGGTTAGTCTTACTTCGGTGGTTGGTAAATTGATGGAAAAGGTCCTTGGGGATGGGATTTACGACCATTTAGAAAGATGCGGATTAATCCGGGATAGTCAGCACGGATTCGTGAAGGGCAAGTCGTGCCTCACAAATTTGATTGAATATTTTGAGGAGGTAACTAAGTGTGTTAATGAAGGTAGGGCAGTTGATGTCATATACATGGATTTTAGTAGGGTGTTTGATAAGGTCCCCCATGGTCGGCTTATGATGAAAGTAAGGAGGTGTGGGATAGAGGGAAAGTTGACAGATTGGATAGGTAACTGGCTCCCTGATCGAAGACAGAGGGTGGTGGTGGATGGAAAGTTTTCGGATTGGAGGCAGGTTGCTAGCGGAGTGCCACAGGAATCAGTGCTTGGTCCTCTGCTCTTTGTGATTTTTATTAATGACTTGGAGGAGGGGGCTGAAGGGTGGATCAGTAAATTTGCTGATGACACCAAGATTGGTGGAGTAGTGGATGAGGTGGAGGGCTGTTGTAGGCTGCAAAGAGACATAGATAGGATGCAAAAAGACGGAGAATGAGGGGAGATCTAATAGAGGTATACAAGATTATGAAGGGTATAGATAGGGTGAACAGTGGGAAGCTTTTTCCCAGGTCGGAGGTGACGATCACGAGGGGTCACGGGCTCAAGCTGAGAGGGGCGAAGTATAACTCAGACATCAGAGGGACGTTTTTTACACAGAGGGTGGTGGGGGCCTGGAATGCGCTGCCAAGTAGGGTGGTGGAGGCAGGCACGCTGACATCGTTTAAGACTTACCTGGATAGTCACATGAGCAGCCTGGGAATGGAGGGATACAAACGATTGGTCTAGTTGGACCAAGGAGCGGCACAGGCTTGGAGGGCCGAAGGGCCTGTTTCCTGTGCTGTACTGTTCTTTGTTCTTTGTTCAAAGCTGGGCTGAAAAATGGCAAATGGAGTTTAACCCTGATAAATGTGAGGCGATTCATTTTGGTAGGACTAATTTAAATGTGCATTACAGGGTCAAAGGTAGGGTTCTGGAGACTGTGGAGGAACAGAGAGATCTTGGGGTCCATATCCACAGATCTCTAAAGGTTGCCACTCAAGTGGATAGAGCTGTGAAGAAGGCCTATGGTGTGTTGGCTTTTATTAACAGGAGGTTGGAGTTTAGGAGCTGTGGGGTTATGCTGCAACTGTACTCGACCTTGGTGAGACCACATTTGGAATAGTGTGCGCAGTTCTGGTCACCTCACTATAAGAAGGATGTGGAAGCGCTGGAAAGAGTGCAGAGGAGATTTACCAGGATGCTGCCTGGTTTGGAGGGTAGGTCTTATGAGGAAAGGTTGAGGGAGCTGGGGCTGTTCTCTCTGGAGCGAGGAGGCTGAGGGGAGACTTAATAGAAGTTTATAAAATGATGAAGGGGATAGATAGAGTGAACGTTCAAAGACTATTTCCTCGGGTGCATGGAGCTATTACAAGGGGGCATAA
Source organism: Mustelus asterias (assembly GCF_964213995.1). NCBI lineage: Eukaryota > Metazoa > Chordata > Chondrichthyes > Carcharhiniformes > Triakidae > Mustelus > Mustelus asterias. The sequence continues at coordinate 70,601,672 of NC_135811.1, read as the reverse complement.
CTATAGGGTTCGTGGTGGGAGATATAGGAAGGACAAAAATCGACTGGAAGCAGAGCCTAATGGGAAAGACAGTAGAACAGCAATGGCAGGAGTTTCTGGGAGTAATTGAGGACACAGTGCAGAGGTTCATCCCAAACAAAAGAAAGGTTATCAGAGGGGGGATTAGGCAGCCATGGCTGACAAAGGAAGTCAGGGAATGCATCAAGGCAAAAGAGAGAGCCTATAATGTGGCAAAGAGTAGTGGGAAGTCAGAAGATTGGGAAGGCTATAAAAACAAACAGAGGATAACAAAGAGAGAAATAAGGAAGGAGAGGATCAAATATGAAGGTAGGCTAGCCAGTAACATTAGGAATGATAGTAAAAGTTTCTTTAAATACATTAAAAACAAACGGGAGGCAAAAGTAGACATTGGGCCGCTCCAAAATGACGCTGGTAATCTAGTGATGGGAGACAAGGAAATAGCTGAGGAACTTAATAAGTACTTTGCGTCAGTCTTCACAGTAGAAGACATGAGTAATATCCCAACAATTCAGGAAAGTCAGGGGGCAGAGTTGAATATGGTTGCCATCACAAAGGAGAAAGTGCTAGAGAAACTAAAAGGTCTGAAAATTGATAAATCTCCGGGCCCAGATGGGCTACATCCTAGAGTTCTAAAGGAGATAGCTGAAGAAATAGTGGAGGCGTTAGTTATGATCTTTCAAAAGTCACTGGAGTCAGGGAAAGTCCCAGAGGATTGGAAAATCGCTGTTGTAACCCCACTGTTCAAGAAGGGAACAAGAAAAAAGATGGAAAATTATAGGCCAATTAGCCTAACCTCAGTTGTTGGCAAAATTCTAGAATCCATCGTTAAGGATGAGATTTCTAAATTCTTGGAAGTGCAGGGTCGGATTAAGACAAGTCAGCATGGATTTAGTAAGGGGAGGTCGTGCCTGACAAACCTGTTAGAGTTCTTTGAAGAGATAACAAATAGGTTAGACCAAGGAGAGCCAATGGATGTTATCTATCTTGACTTCCAAAAGGCCTTTGACAAGGTGCCTCACGGGAGACTGCTGAGTAAAATAAGGGCCCATGGTATTCGAGGCAAGGTACTAACATGGATTGACGATTGGCTGTCAGACAGAAGGCAGAGAGTTGGGATAAAAGGTTCTTTCTCAGAATGGCAACCGGTGACAAGTGGTGTCCCGCAGGGTTCAGTGTTGGGGCCACAGCTGTTCTCTTTATATATTAACGATCTAGATGACGGGACTGGGAGCATTCTGGCCAAGTTTGCCGATGATACAAAGATAGGTGGAGGGGCAGGTAGTATTGAGGAGGTGGGGAGGCTGCAGAAAGATTTAGACAGTTTAGGAGAGTGGTCCAAGAAGTGGCTGATGAAATTCAACGTGGGCAAGTGCGAGGTCGTACACTTTGGAAAAAAGAATAGAGGCATGGACTATTTTCTAAACGGTGACAAAATTCATAATGCTAAAGTGCAAAGGGACTTGGGAGTCCTAGTCCAGGATTCTCTAAAGGTAAACTTGCAGGTTGAGTCCGTAATTAAGAAAGCAAATGTAATGTTGTCATTTATCTCAAGAGGCTTGGAATACAAAAGCAGGGATGTACTTCTGAGGCTTTATAAAGCACTGGTTAGGCCCCATTTGGAGTACTGTGAGCAATTTTGGGCCCCACACCTCAGGAAGGACATACTGGCACTGGAGCGGGTCCAGCGGAGATTCACACGGATGATCCCAGGAATGGTAGGCCTGACATACGATGAACGTCTGAGGATCGTGGGATTATATTCATTGGAGTTTAGGAGGTTGAGGGGAGATCTGATAGAAACTTACAAGATAATGAACGGCTTAGATAGGATGGACGTAGGGAAGTTGTTTCCATTAACAGGGGAGACTAGGACGCGGGGGCACAGCCTTAGAATAAAAGGGAGTCACTTTAGAACAGAGATGAGGAGAAATTTCTTCAGCCAGAGAGTGGTGGGTCTGTGGAATTCATTGCCACAGAGGGCTGTGGAGGCCGAGACGTTGAGCGTCTTCAAGACAGAAATTGATAAATTCTTGATTTCTCGAGGAATTAAGGGCTATGGGGAGAGAGCGGGTAAATGGAGTTGAAATCAACCATGATTGAATGGTGGAGTGGACTCGATGGGCCGAATGGCCTTACTTCCGCTCCTATGTCTTATGGTCTTATATCAGAGGTAGATTCTTTACGCAGAGTGGTTGGGGTGTGGAATGGACTGCCTGCAGTGATAGTGGAGTCAGACACTTTTAGGAACATTTAAGCGGTTATTGGATAGGCACATGGAGCACACCAGGATGATAGAGAGTGGGATAGCTTGATCTTGGTTTCAGATAAAGCTCGGCACAACATCGTGGGCCGAAGGGCCTGTTCTGTGCTGTACTGTTCTATGTTCTATAAATCTTGCTAATGTGACGTCACATTGTCAAGGTTTACAGCAACTTTATGAAGATGTTGAGGGAATCCTGCTGGGGGCACCAAGGTGAGTATAGTACCTGGGGGGAGAGGGACAGACTGGGCAGTGCCCCAGCACTGCCCTGGCACAGATTGGCACTACCAACCTGAGTGCCAACCTGTGCTGAGGGGAACAGTGCCAGGATGGGCCCCCCTGGGGCACCCAATTGTGTGGGGGAGGGGGTACCCATTATGTGTGATGGGGGGAGAGGGCTGAGGCCTTTAAAATAGGGGACTTGGCAGTAACAGGGGTGGGGTTGGGCTGGTAGTGACAGGGGAAGGGAGGGCAGCTGGCAGTGACGGAGGTGGGGGGGGGGATCTGGCAGTGAGGTGCTTGAGGGAAACCTGGCCGGGGGGTGGTGTGAGGGAGATTGGGGTGGGGGCGAAACTTGGCAGTGAGCGGAGTAGCACTTGCAATGCTGCCCCAGGGGTGGGGGGTTGTTGCAGGGTGCGAGGAGAGCCTTGATAATTTTGTGGTGTGACGGGGGCGGGGGGAAGCAGGGGAGAGAGCTGCTTTGTAGTGGGGCGGGGCTGGAGGGAGTTTAACTTCGGTGCTAATCGGGGTACCCTTTAAAGATGGTGTCCCAATCTCTGTGAAACTGGCCTTGCCGCCTCTATCAGACCCTATCCTGCCAGACTGGCAGTGTAAACCACCCCCCCATCCTCCCAACCCCAATTGATTTTGTCAGGGTGGCTCAAGACCTGGTTTGAATTCTTGGCAGTGCATGTGGAGAGATAAGCGCTGGGTTTTCACTAAGAGTCTGACCCTCTGACAAACTATGGGAAAATTCTGCTCACAGTCTTGAAAATTGATGCAGCATCTACTACCTTTTTTGGGGGGGAAGAGAGAGTTCCAGATTTCCCAGATACTAGTACTTCCTGATTTTGCTCCTGACTGAGTCCCACAGTGCCAATTCTGCAGGTAATAATAAACCTCAATAAAGTTTAATAATACAGGAAAGGTAAGGAGACATGGGCTGCTTTTACAGACACAGGATCTTCTGCATAGAGGTTTCCAAAAGATCATGCTGCCCAGAATTTCATCTAACGTAGCACCACCAAGAAACCCTTACTCTTTATGGTCTGCCTGCAGCCTCTCTCTGGGAGTGTCCAGTTCTAACTTCAAAGTGCATTGCATAGTATTCGCATGAGAATGCAAGCACTTTGGTATAGCCACGTTTGTCCCTCGATCTTGGATTACCAAAATTTTCATTGCAGTCGTGTCATCTTCATCTTGTCAGCTTCACTGAAACAAACTATTGGCTCACTTTGTGTGAGAGAGATGTCCATGACATGGAGTTCAGCTTTCTTAAGCCCATCATAGTGACCGTGACATTGTGGCTGTCTTCCTAATCTTGACCCTTCTTACTGTTTTGTAGGTGAAGTAGTGACGGTCCATGGCCCTATTGAGCCAGACAAGGATAATATCCGACAAGAGCCCTATAGTCTACCACAGGGATTTCTATGGGATGCCCTGGACCTTGGGAATGCTGAAGTGGTGAGTCATTGTTCGATGAGTGTTCATGCTTCATGTCAAAGTTTCTCCAAGAAATTCATATTTTAGTAACCTTGATGGCCAAAATATACTGACTGAATGGAGTTGTGTTTTCTTAAAAGTCCCAGAATGATGTTATGCCATTATACCCAGTTTTTTCACCTTCGGGGCTAGGATCAAATCAATCCCAGACAGATAGAATGATGGTCTGGAATGCACTGGCTGGGAGGGTGGTGGAGCCGGAATGCCTCACATCCTTTAAAAAGTACCTGGATGAGTACTTGGCACGCCATACCATTCAACGCTATGGGCCAAGTGCTGGCAAGTGGGATTAGGTAGGCAGGTCAGGGCATTTCATGCATTGGTGCAGACTCGATGGGCCTCTTCTGCACTGTAGTAATCTGAGTTTCTGAAGTCGTCTCCAACTTCCAGTTCTAAGTGTTAAATGGAGTGTGTGCAGACTCAATCCAGTTCCTACGAGCCATAGTCCCACGTGTAAAACTGCACTCAATTCACCACCAACTGATACTACATTTCCAATCCTACTCGCACCACAGAATGTTAGTGTAAGCAACAGGAAAGACAGTACTGTTGGAGAGAGGGTATTACTGTAAGATTGAGACGGAGGATAGAGGTGAAAGACATTATACTCGGCATCTAACCTGTATTGTAGCTGACTTATGAGTATCTGATGCTAATGCAAGTGCGTGAAATGGAAAGGGTTCCATTCCATTCAATCTTCCTTGTGACAAGCTAAGTGATGATGGAAAGGGAGGTTCAAGGGCAGGGCAGCCCAATAAAATGGTAGGTGTAATGCTCTCACGCTGTATGACAGAGTGATGAGACATATTACAAATCACCCTGTGTGTGCACTGTTCTGGTGACTACCTTGATTATCCTGTGCAGGAGTTCTGATTCCTGGGAAAGCACAAAGGAGCAATGAGGCTCCCTTCCAGCTAGGCTAGTCACTGGGAACACAGGAAGCCACAGTGGAGCTGAGCGCCATGAACACGGCCATTGATTTGTGGCTGTCTCAGAAAATGGTCGGATCATGAACACTTGTCCTCTGCAAGCAGCAATGTGAAGTACAAACACTTGCTGACCTGCTGTGCGTTGCCGGTGTTTACCCAGATTTCCAGCATTTGCAGCTCTTTATACAATTTGACCCATGCAGTTGCTGCAAACAAGTGGATCTGCAGAAGTGATTCATGTCCCACTAGCTGTTGGCTTGTGGGGAGTATAGAAGTTACTGGCAATATGTTGCTTGGCTCTATTCTAACTGGGAAGAATGTTGGTTTGCAATGGACAGTATGTTTCAGAGTGCGTTAAATAAAGTCCAAACAAAAGCTTTGTCACATCATCAACACGAGCAGAAATTGCAAATAGTATTTTGCAAGAACATTCCACACACGTACAATGCATTGGATTATTCCTAGGATGTTTTTTCACTTGAAGCAGCTGAAGACAACGTTAACAGAGAAATGAAGGTTCTGAGTGTGGCGATATATCAGCTGGCACGTACTGATAGGATGCAGTCTCATGCTAGGATGTCATACTGAGCCTGATAGTCCAGCTCATCTTAAAACCCTGTCCACAAGCTGTATCATCCTTAGTCACAGGAAAGGCCTCTGAGGACTGGAGAATAACCAATGTCGTCTCTTTGTTTAAGAAAGGTAACAGGGATAATCTGGGAAATTACAGGCTGGTGAGCTTTATGTCAGTGGTAAGGAAATTATTGGAGAAGATTCTTTGGAGCAGATTTACTCACTTTTGAAAAAATATGGACATATTAGCGATAGGCAGCATGGTTTTGTGCGGGGGAGGTCGTGTCTCAGGGCAGGGCGGTGGATGTTGTCTGCATGGACTTTAGCAAGGCCTTTGACAAGGCCACTCATGACAGACTAGTACAGAAGGTGAAGTCAAATGGGATCCATGGGAAGATGGATACAGAACTGGCTTGGTCATAGAAGCCAGAGAGAAGCGGTAGAAGAGTGTTTTTCTGATTGGAAATCAGCAATCAGTGGTGTTCCGCAGGGCTAAGTGCTGGGACCCCTGTTGTTTGTAATTTATATAAATGATTTGGAGGAGGACATAGGTGTCTGATTAGTAAGTTTACGGATGACACAAAGATTGGGGGAGTTGTGGATAGCGAGGAGGAGTGCCAGAAGATGCAGCAGGATAAAGATAGGCTGGAAACTGGGCAGAGAAATGCGAGATGGAATTTAATCTAGACAAATGCAAGGTGATGTAATTTGGAAAGTCTAATGCAGAAGGGAAGTATGCAATAAATGGCAGAGCCCTTAGAAGTATTAGCATTGAGGGATTTATAGGTCCGCAGTTCCCTAAAAGTGGCAACACAAGTGGATATGGTGGCAAGAAAGCAGATGGCATGCTTACCTTCATTGGTCAGGGTATAAAAATTGGCAAGCCATGTTGCCGCTGTGTAAAATTTTAGTTAGGCCACATTTGGAATATTGTGTACAGTTCTGGTCGTCACATTACCCGAAAGATATGGAGACTTTGGAGACGGTACAGAAAAACTTTAGCAGGATTTTGCCTGGTTTGGAGGATATTAACTGAAAAGAGATTGGACAAACTTGGTTTGTTTTCACTTGAACGTCAGAGGCTGAGGGGCGACTTGATAGAAGTTTACAAAATTGAGAGGAATGGACAGTCGGCACCGTCTTCCCAGGGTAGAAATGTCAATTACTAGGAGACATAGGTTCAAGGGGGAAAGTTTAAAGATGAGAGGCAAGTATTTTACACTGAGGGTGGTCGGTGCCTGGAATGCTCTGCCAGAGTTGGTGGTAGAAGCAGATACAATAGCAATGCTTAAGAGGCATCTTGACAGATCCATGAATAGACAGGGAATAGAGGGATACGGACCGCATAGAAGCAAAAGGTCTTCAGTTTAGGAAGGTGATGTGTTGGTGCAGGCCTAGTGGGCCGAAGGGCCTCTTCCTGTTCTGTGCTGTTCTTTGTTCTGATCTGTACTGTGCAGTTAGTGGAGTTCAGGACCAGTTGCCATGTACCAGGATCTGCTCAGTTAGGACTCCAACTCTATTGAGCTGACACAGTTTGTCATAACCAATTTATAAACTCCATTTATCCAAATTAAACAATTAAATGCGGCCATTGTAAGCCGTGAATATGGTTTGGGTTCAAGATCTTGCGAGTTATAAGGGTGTTAACTGGCCATGTCTGATACAAATACACAGTGTTACAATTCCTGTTTCTCTGTTTGCATGGAAGAGGATGTCCTACTGCAGTGCTTCCCAAATATTTTCCTGCCGTGACTCCATCTTAATGCTTGGAAATTGGTGCGACCCCACAGTGAAAGTGAGGTGGTGGTGGGGAAGAGTTGTTGATTGGTGCAGAATATGGATATTTCTATCCCTTTTGGTAAGATTTACTAAAACAATTGTGTGTTAAGCAGAAAGGCCAAAGCTCACAATTTGAAGTTTCTACACACACCAGCTTGCTGGCCTGGCCTCAAGATCTCCTGCCCAAGGAAGGCTGTGATGAAAAGTTCATGTACCAGTGCTGAAATTTGGGATTTTAGTCCTTTCTGTGCTCCAAATTTCCCAGCATTCTCTGACGGGAGTCTCAGGAAACGGTGAGAATGGGTAATCGGGACCATTTAGTTAAAGTTTATTTATTAGTCACAAGTAAGGCTTACATTAACACTGCAGTAAAGTTACGATGAAATTCCCCTAGTCACCACACTCCACCGCCTGTTCGGGTCAATGCACCTAAGCAGAATGTGGGAGGGAACCCGTGCAGACTCCATACAGACAGTGACCCAAGCCGGGAATCAAACCCAGGTCCCTGGCGCTGTGAAGCGACAATGCGCACAGCAGGAAATTCTTAGAATTGTACCAAAATCCTTCCTCAAAATTCTCCTGCATCATTTCAGATGAGACGAGGGAGATGTTTCAAATGATAATGCAGGAAACGATGAAAGTTTTAAAGCACTATGGTTCATAATGATGTACTCCATTAATCCTGCAGTAGCATCAGAGACTGCTGCAAACTCAACCATCATTCATCTGCACTGTACAGTGTTGGAAAAAGATAGTTTAAACAATTCATATTTGTACTGTTAGAAATAAGTTATAGTTTAAGTTTAATTTGTGCTTCTGCATTACTGGGCAAAGAAAGGGTTAAATTTCAGTTTGCCTTCATGTTAAACACAGGTGCTCACACGTTTTCGTTTCACTTTAAACTTTGGCTGCATGTAACTGAGATTTTACAACTTGAACACAATTGCTGCGGTGGTGGGGAGAAGCACAAAAACAAACTAAGCTACTGTTTAGCAATCAGAGACATTTTGAGTTCAGTCTGGAACTAAGTCACCCAGAAGCAAGGTGCTTTTCACAGCTGCCAGCACAGGGCCAGACAGTAGAGTAAGGGGCAGAAAGCAAATCCCAGAAGCTAAAGAACAGATAATTTCAGAAACCGGGAAACGAAAAGAGCAAAGTCCCAAGAAGATTGAAGTCAAAGGGACAAAGAACAGGAAGCTGAACAAGGTACTGTTCACTGAAGTTAAAGATAAGGGTCAAGGGAGGCTCCCAGCCAAAGACAGAGGTGCAAGGTGCAGAGCTGGAGAAGTTGACTGGCGAGAAGCCAGATATCTGAACTAATCCTAAAGTTAGTAACCCTAATACAGCCTCTGAAGCAGTGGTGTTCTGTTAGCTTGGCTGAGTACCTGAGAGATTGTGCTTGAATGTGCGTGGTGTTTCAGGACCGAGGAATACTGAAAAGAGAGGTTGAAATCCTGGATGTGGATCCTTGCTAAAGGCATCTGAGAGCATTGCTTGGGAGATGCTTCTAAGGCATGTTCTTCGAAAGTGGAATTTGAAGTCTCTTGTATGGAATTGGCTCACAGTGTAATGAGTGCCTATGGAGAATTGATGAAAAATCCACAAGTTATATTGTGTGACATCTGTCACCTGGTTTCAGATTGAGGTGGTCTGACCACATTTCACTTATTGCTTTACATGGACTATGTACTTACTGCAAGCATTCGAGTGTAATTGGATAGGTAATGTCAAATATTTAAAGAGTGCCTAGGTGAACTGCAACAATTGTTCATTCCTGTTTGGCCCAAAAATAAAACAGGAAAGGTGGTCAAACCAAGGGTTACAAGGGAAATCAGAGTTAGTATTAGATCCAAATTGACCAGAAAAAAACAACAGACCTGAGGATTGGGAGCAGTTTAGAATTCAGCAAAGGAGGACCAAGGGACTGATTCAGAAGTGGAAAATAGAGCAAGCGAGTTAGCTTGTGGGGAACATAAAAACTGATTGTAAAAGCTTCTGTGGTTATGTGAAGAGAAAAAGATTGGTGAAGACAAATGTTGTCCCTTACAGTCAGAAACAGAACTTATAATGGGGAACAAAGAAACGGCTGACCAACTAAAAACATTGGTTTTATCTTCACAAAGAAGGACACAAATAATGCACCAGAAATGTTGGGAAATGGGGTTCACTGAGAGGGAGGAACTGAAGGAAGTCAGTATAAGTAGGAAAATGGTGTTGGGGAAATTGATGGGATTGAAAGCTGATAAATCCCTAGGGCCTGTTAATTTGCATCCCAGTGTACTTGAGGGAGTGTCCCTAGAAATAGTGGTTGCATTGGCAGTCATCTTCCAAGATTCTGTAGACTCTGGAACAGTTTGTATGGATTGGAGGGTAGCTAATGTAACCCCATTATTTAAAGAGACGAAACCTGCAATTATACATCAGTCATCCTGGGGCCGGCAGTGGGGGAAATTCTCAAGTCCATTGCCTAAGATAATTTGGTCCGTTACCAAAGATTTGATGAGGAAAACAGTGGCATAATTGGACAGTCAACATGGATTTACGAAAGGGAAATCCTGCTCGATAAATCTATTTGAAATTCTTCGAGGATGTAATTAGTAGAGTTGATGAGAGGGGAGCCAGTGGATGTAGTTTATTTGAACTTTCAGAAGGCTTTCAGTAAAATCTCACTTAAGAGATTAACGTGTAAAATTAAAGTGCATGGGATTGGGGGAGGAGGGGGAAAATGTATTGAGGTGGACAGAAAACTGGTTGGCAGACAGGAAACATAGAGTAGGAATAAATGATTATTTTTCCAAATGGCAGGCAGTGACTAGTGGGGTACAGCAGGGATCAGTGCTAGGACCCCAGCTCTTCACTATGTATTATTGATTTAGATGATGGACTTCAATGTAATATCTCCAAACTCGCAGATGTCACAAAGTTGGGTGGGAGGGTGAGCTATAAGGAGGATGCAGAGATGCTTCAGTGTGATTTGGACAAGTTGAGTGAGTGGGTAAATGCATGGCAGATGCAGTAGCATGTGGGTAAATGCGAGGTTATCCAATTTGGTATCAAAAACAGGAAGACCAATTATATTATCTGAATGGTTATAGATTGAGAGAGGGGAATGTGCAATGAGACCTGAGTATTATTGTACACCTGCCACTGAAAGTAAGCATGCAGATGCAGCAGGGGGTGAAGAAGGCCAATTGTATGTTGGCTTTCATTTCCAAGAGGGTTCAAGTACAAGAGAAGGGATGTCTTGCTGCAGTTATGCAGGGGCTAGGTGAGATCATTCCTTGAATATTGTATACAGTTTTAGTGTCCTTGCCTGAGGGAGAATGTCCTTGCTATGGAGGGAATGCAGCGAAGGTTTACCAGACTGAATCCTGGGATGGTGGGAGTGACATATGAGGAGAGATGGAGTTGGTTAGGATTATATTCGCTGTCGTAAGGGTGGGCTCTCATAGAAACATATAAAATTCTAACAGGACTAGACAGGGTAGATGCAGGAAGAATGTTCCCAATGGCGGGGAGTCCAGAACCATGGGTCACAATCTTAAGGATGCCAGGTAAACCATTTAGGACTGAGATGAGAGAAATTTCTTCACCTGGACAGTAGTGAGACTTTGTAAATCTCTACCACAAAAAGCTGTTTTCAAATAAACTCTTGGGGCTAAAGGGATCAAAGCATATGGGGAGGAAAGTGGGGACAGATTACTGAGTTGGATGATCAGCCATGATCATAATGAATGGCAGAGCAGGCTCGAATGGTCTACTTCTCCTATTTGCAATGTTTCTATAATGAAGTTTGTAAGTTGTATTATCCTTGTAAATCTCTCTAAATCTGTAATGGTATAGCTGGTGTGAATTGATATTATAGTATAGTTAACGAGGCAGTCCTGCAACTTTGTTCATTCACGTCGCTAAGCAAAACGTAGAAATTATAAACTATTGAGCCAGGATGGTAACAACAGTTCAGCTGTTTATGCTGTTTCTCTCAATCATTTTAAAATTTTATAATTTGCAAATACTTCACAAACTATCAATAACTATTTAATCAATGGTCTGTGATTCTAACAAAATATCATCCAATATCTCATGCTTCATCCACACTGCAGTGTGTTTGTTATTCAGAAACCAAAGTTGATAGCAGTTTGGGAGAAAGGCAAGTTAGGCTGTTGCAGAATTTAATGACTTGTAGATGCTTCAAATGGCAGGGATACAGGCACAAAATTATGATTTATGACATGTAAAAGATTTGCAAGAAAAAAACTCGGACATCTACCATTTGGAGCCCTGGAGGCAACGATTGAACCTCTGAGCTCATTTTGTTAGGCAATGTCGTCTGGACCAGGACAGGTTAAAAGAACAAGACCTCCGAGCTGAAACGAGGACTCTCTGATACGTGTCTCTGCTCCACAGCAACCATTACTGCCTCTGAGCTCACAACCCCAATTGCCCATCCCAAGACCCTGCTGGGGGGCGCTGCGACCCACAGCTTGCTGAACATGGGAGAGGGGCACCCAATGTTTATGTGCAGCATGCACTGCATATTGGAAAATACACTAATAAAACTGCTGAACTTGGTTTGAATTCTGATGTTTGGGGCTCCCACTTGATGTATGTTGAAGTGTTCTGCTACTACCCTGAGGTGAGTCTAACCTATTTGTGTTTGAACACCCAGTTAAAGGAACTGTACACTCTGCTGAATGAGAACTATGTGGAGGATGATGACAACATGTTTAGATTTGATTACTCACCTGAGTTTTTACTGTGGTAAGTAGAGCAATGGTTGCATGGTTAGAGATACAAATTTGCTTTCAACTATGAGAAAAGGTGTTTCAGTTCCAGCTCTAATCGGTGCTGCTCCTGACCAAGACATGTTAATATTCTTGGATTAAATAACATCTCAATTAACATTGTCAAGTCAGGGAACACCATGATTAGGTGCAAAGTATGGCTGTCTGCATGTGCAGCAAAAGGCTTCAGCACAACCTCAGGAAAGAATTGTTGAACTATAACGTGAGGAAGAATGGAGTGCTGTACGGTGTGAGGGATTACTGAGATGTATTGTGGGAGATGGGATTTCATATAGCCTATAATCCTCACACTAACATGAGGGAGGGAGGGCACCATATGATGTATAGATTACTGAGCCGTTACGTGTGGGTGATGGATTAATGCATTAGTGAGTTTGGAATCTCATATCTACTAATCTTTTCCTCTTTTGCTGTTATTGAGTAGAAGTTATGAACCTCTGTACTCCAGATGAAATTGCCACCCTTTAAACAAAACAAAGTTTAGAAATGGAAGAACTTAACGAAAAAGGTTTAAGTAATTGTGATTCAGTTTTGTAAGTGCATCCTGGTTGATCTTTCTATTGAAATGATGTTTCATAGAATCATAGAAACCCTACAGTGCAGAAAGAGGCCACTGGGCCCATCGAGTTTCCCTAAAATCTGAACAAGTTAGCAAGAAATTTGAATTCGACAACCGTAGAAGATAGTTGACATATCATTAATATCACTTTATGGGAAGAGAAAACAATTTAGGATGTCTTTTGACTATAAGGTGCCCACTTCCAGGGCACAACAACTCAGTAATCCTTGCACAGTATGGTACCCCATTTCCCAGATTCGTTGGTTCAGTAATCTTTGCACTTTATGGTGCACCATTTACATGAGTTATGTTAGTTTTAATGTTTATTTATTTGGTGTCACAAGTAGGCTTACATTAACACTGCAATGAAGTGACTGCGAAAATCCCCTAGTCGCAACACTCCGGCGCCTGTTCGGGTACACTGAGGGAGAACTTAGCATGGCCAATGCACCTAACCAGCGCGTCTTTCGGACTGTGGGAGGAAACCAGAGCACCCGTGCAAACACGTGTAGACTCCGCGCAGACAGCGACCCAAGCCAGGAATTAAACCCGAGTCCTTGGCAGCAGTGCCAACCACTGTGCCACCCCATTGGTGTTGCTGTAACGAGGTTGTTCAACATACTTTCTGTGGCATTATTAAAATGGATTTGTTAATCAATGTCTACCATGTTTACTGAGCTGAAGGGAAGTAGAAACTCTGTACTAAGATCAACAAGGAGAACCCCATACATCTAATTGTGGCTGGGATCTGAGTTTTGTTCGATCTAGAGAACAGCTGTTGAAGGTGTTGGAAATGTCTAGGCTGCTTCCTGTCACTCACCAGTGGGTCCAAGTGCTGGGCAGTGCGGTGACGAAGCAAAGCTGGGGCATGTGAGTGTCTGTTTTAGCACAATTCTGATACCCACCAATCAGGGCACAGGTGCTTTCACGTTACAGCAGTTTCCTTGGCTGAAATTAATCTCTAATGTGTTATTGTTCTGCTCCTTCTCTAGGGCTTTGCGTCCTCCTGGCTGGCTGCTTCAGTGGCACTGTGGTGTACGAGTCGTCTCCAACAAGAAATTAGTGGGTTTTATCAGTGCCATTCCAGCTAATATTCAGATTTACGACCAGTACGTAAGCTTGTGTTTAACTATTGGGACTAATCGCGAGTAAATGCTTTTTCTGTGGGATGCAGGTTTAAGGTTTTTATCAGATCAGACATGATCTTATTAAATAGCGGAGCAAGCTCAAGGAGCTGGCTCCTTGTTCATACCAAAGAACAAGCTGTAGATAAGTGAAAGAAGGGAGCTTTAGACACATCCTGGATAGGTGTAAGCCATTACAGAAAGTGAAGCTTCCCTCTAGATTCTCTTGATTCATAGAACCATAGAAAATTACAGCTCAGAAACAGGCCTTTTGGCCCTCCTTGTCTGTGCCGAACCATTTTATGCCTAGTCCCACTGACCTGCACTTGGACCATATCCCTCCACACCACTCTCATCCATGAACCTGTCCGAGTTTTTCTTAAATGTTAAAAGTTTACCACTTTATCCGGCAGCTCATTCCACACTCCCACCACTCTCTGCGTGAAGAAGCCCCCCCTAATATTCCCTTTAAACTTTTCTCCTTTCACCCTTAACCCATGCCCTCTGGTTTTTTTCTCCCCTAGCCTCAGCGGAAAAAGCCTGCTTGCATTCACTCTATCTATACCCATCAAAATCTTATACACCTCTATCAAATCTCCCCTCAATCTTCTACGCTCCAGGGAATAAAGTCCCAACCTATTCAATCTCTCTCTGTAACTCAGCTTCTCAAGTCCCGGCAACATCCTTGTGAACCTTGTCTGCACTCTTTCAACCTTATTTACATCCTTCCTGTAACTAGGTGACCAAAACTGTACACAATACTCCAAATTTGGCCTCACCAATGCCTTATATAACCTTACCATAACACTCCAACTTTTATACTCGATACTCCGATGTCCTCTCTCACTTCTTCATCTTGACCATGAGACCCTTATCCTGCTCTCTAAATAACATCCCCACTACATTCTAACTTCCCTCCCTGGCCCCCATCGCTCAATGATAACTGGTTCCCTTTCCTCAAGTACCATCTCCCACCCCTTCCCATCAAATCTGTTGTCATTACTCACCCCCCCACCCCCACTCAATAAACCCACTTTTGACCGCCTCTGTTTCTGCAATCTAATCATTCTTATGGATTCTCTGTCTGACACAGACTCCCTCTCCTCACAGTCTTGCCACCTTTTAAAGGAAACTTTTTTCATGTGAGGGAGAAATTGTAAAAGAAACGGATGGAGATTTTCAGAGTGGGAGATTGAAATGGGTCACGGTTTTATAGTTAAAGTGGACTGGAAAGGAGGCCAAAATGGACGAGCTGGGGGTGCACACTTGCACTGTACTGGTGAGTAGGTGAGCAGAACATCGGGTTAGAGAGGATCAAGTTCTGGAGGACCAGGACAAAAGTATTGAAACTGGTGGAAAGGTGTATAGGAAGCCAGTGATGGTGTGAGAGCATAGGGCAGAGTATGGAAAAGGACATGGCAGCAGACTTGACAAGTTGCAATTTGTGAAGATCATATGGAGAACTTTGACATGGCCAAATCTGAACAGCTAAGGAGTGGCGATGGATAAGATGGAGGCTGCAGGTGTGGCTTTTGCTCCCAAATAAACCTGTTGGACTTTAACCTGGTGTTGTTAAACTTCTTACTGTGTTTACCCCAGTCCAACGCCGGCATCTCCACATTAAGATGGAGGCATACAGACTTGGGAGTAAGAATGTGAGTTTGGAGCTCGGTTCAGAAAGATACGACACTCAGTCAGCAAATGTGTCAGTTGCTAAAGGAGTGGGGGTTTCGGTAGAAGCCAAGCACATGATAGTTTCTCACCATTGAAGGCAATTCTTGCTCATCCAGTATTTGACACTGGCGAAGATGTCAGAGGCTGTTATGGTGACTGAGGTAAACCTGTGCATCAACTGAACCCATGCTCACCAATGTGTTTTTTTTCATTCATGGGCCTTGGGCGTCGCATTTATTGCCCATCCCTAGTTACCCGGAAATCAACCACATTGCTGTGGCTCTGGAGTCGCATGTAGACGAGACCAGATGAGGACAGCAGATTTCCTTCCCTGAAGGGCATTAGTGAACCAGATGGGTTTTCCTGACAATCAACAATGGTTTCATGGTCATCAGTTGATTTTTAACTCCAGATTTTTTTTAAATTGAGTTCAAATTCCACCATCTACTGTGGCAGGATTCGACCCTGGGTTAGCTGAGTTTCTGGATTAACAGTCTAGTGATAATACCATTAAGCCATTGGCTCCCCTGTAATTAAAAGGCAGTTCTTGCCACTGTGCTGCCCTCCTCGATGGTATGCCAGGCTGAGAGATTTGGGGTGTTAGGCAGTGAGTGGGTGGGGTGTTACTCACTCTTTGGGAAGGGTTGTCGGGCTGTGTCAGGTATTGAGTTAACACTGAAACCATTTCTCCACAGATGCTGCGTAATCTGCTGTTTCTGTTTGATATCCACATTTCTTTGTTTGTACTGGTAAAAATTCAGTTCTAATTTGTACTTTTTTGACAGTCTGAAGAAGATGGTGGAGATTAACTTTCTGTGTGTGCATAAGAAGTTGCGCTCTAAACGGGTGGCTCCAGTTCTGATCCGGGAGATCACCAGGAGAGTCAACCTTGAAGGCAGCTACCAGGCTGTATACACTGCAGGTGTGGTGCTGCCGAAACCTGTAGGCACTTGCAGGTAAGGTCCATGGTTAGCCCATCCCATTGACCAATAAGTGCAAGTCTTAGATTCATAGGAACAGGAGTAGGCCATTCTGCCCCTCAAATCTCATCCACCATTCAGTTAGGTCATGGCTGATCTTTGACCTTAACACCATTTCCTGTACTGTCTCCATATCCCTTGATATCTTTCATCTGATGCACCCATCACAATAATCATAATTGTCTACCAGGAAAGGTACAGCACGGGGTTAGAGACACAGTAAAACTCATTCTACACTGTCCCCATCAAACACTCCCAGGACAGGTACAGTGCGGGGTTAGATACAGAGTAAAGCTCCCTCTACACTGTCCCCATCAAACACGGTCAGGAGAGGTATAGCATGGGGTTAGATACATAGCATGGGGTTAGATGCAGAGTAAAGCTCCCTCTGCACTGCCCCCATCAAACACTCCCAGGACAGGTACAGCACGGTGTTAGATACAGAATAAAGCTCCCTCTACACTGCCCCCATCAGACACACTGCTATCCCATCTGCACTTGGCAAGAGATTGAGGTAGTGGGTGGATCGTATGGGTGTTGCGAAAGGTAGGGAGGTAGAATTCCTGGGTGCAGTGAGCTGGAGTCCTGGGGTGGATGGAGGTGTAATCAGGGGAAGGGAGTGTTGCCAGATGCAGGGATAGTGGGTACGTATGGTGGGGAATCCCTGGGTGTAGCAAGCTCTGTTCTTGTGTTTCGAACTACAGTGTGCCACATACTTGGATTCCAGTGAAAACAATCTGGGTGATGAATTGCACCACTTGCTGCAGTGGTACAGAAGGGAGTATTCCTGCAACCCACCCTCCTGTGGTCTTCAGTGGACCAGGTGTTTGATGAGCCTCGGGCCTCCATGTGTGGCTGCTTGGCTGGGGAGCATTGAATGATCTGAAAGCTATTCTGTTTTCCCTGCGCTGGTGTCCAGTAACAAAGTATGGTGGTGATGCTCTTATCAGACCCCAGCATCTCAGACTAGACAAATCCATTCTGTTCACAGTGGGGTGAGTAGTGATAAAGGAGCAATCAGCTCTTTCCTGCTGATGGTGTGGTGACAAAATCCGATGTACTATCACTCTGCGGCACAGTGTGTTAATAACCCTGAAGAAGCTGTGGTTTGAGAGCCATGAGCATTGTTCAAGTGACGCACACTACTCTGGGTAAGTTGTTCATGTTAAAGGGAGTGTGCAATCTTCCAGTCACCTCTGGCAGCAATCAAACCTCTGTTTTTCTCTCTCTTTCTCTCCTTGTAACTGCTATGTAGTTGTCAGTACACTGTGTATAATCTGTAGCATTGCTCGTGTGCAGTCTGAGGTGTGGTGCAATGCTGAGTTTGGACTTCGGCCAAGCCACTAATCGCCGTGGGCAAAGTTCTCAGTTCTGTCAGTGACTGACTGGCGTATTCTGTGATCTGTTGGGCAGGTACTGGCACAGGTCACTAAACCCACGCAAACTAGTAGAGGTGAAGTTCTCCCATCTGAGCAGAAACATGACTATGCAACGAACAATGAAACTATATAGACTGCCAGAGGTGAGCCTTAACACTATATGTCTCTGTAAAACCTATCTGTGAGCATTACTTGTGTATATCAAACCTGCTGCCTCCAAAATTACAGGTGAATTGTTGGCCCTTTTTTCATTCTTCATTGTTTGTTTCTATATTTTTCTAATTGGTAAATAACTAAGCAGCAAATAGTCACATTGCTTGCTTCCATTATTTCCTCACTTCAAATTTGAGCCTAGTCCTTCCACTGACAGAAACTCTGTCACAGAGGCCATGACAGCTTCTTTCACATGTAAAAAAACATTAATCACATAAAACGTTTCCAAAAGATTTGCAGATTTTCCCTGAGCTTTTGATGTTCCCTCCATTCCACAATGGCATGTTCCCTCGGCTGGGGCTCCAACTCATATATACTTCACGGTGCCCAAGAGGGCCTTGGAGAGGAAAATGAGATGCTAAGTGGAATGAAAAAGGTTCATTCAGAACATCACTTCAGGTCAAACTTTGACCATGCTGGTCAAGAGTGCCAACTGAGAACCGGCAAGTACAGGACCGGTGTTGTGATGCACTCTGCACTGAGTCATCAATACATGAAATAAAGTAGCCATGATGTGGAGATGCCGGCATTGGACTGGGGTGAGCACAGTAAGAAGCTTACTGTGCTCCAGGTTGAAGTCCAACAGGTTTATTTGGAATCACGAGCTTTCAGAGTGCTGCTCCTTCATCAGGTGAGTGGAGAGTTGGGTTCTCAAACAGGGCATATATAGACAAAGGCACAATTGCAAGATAATGGTTCGAATGCGAGTCTTTACAGATACAGACAGTGTGAGTGGAGAAAGGGATAATCGCCGGTTAAAGAGGTATGAATTGTCTCAAGCCAGGACAGTTAGTAAGATTTTGCAAGCCCAGGCCAGATGGTGGGGGTTCCACATTGTATGACGTGAACCCAAGATCCCGGTTGAGGCCATCCTCGCGCGTGCGATGATGTTGCTGTCATCATCCAGTCTTTTCAGTCATTTTATCAACAAGTTCCTTCCCACCATCAGATTCACCATGGTCTACTCTCCAGAATCGGCTGCATTCTTGGACACACATCTCCATCAAGGATGGACACCTCAGCACTTCACTGTACCACAAGCCCATGGATAACCTCACGATGCTCCGCTTCTCCAGCTTCCACCCTAAACATTTTAAAGAAACTATCACCTATGGACAAGCCCTCCATATATACAGGATCTGCTCAGACGAGGAGGAACGCAACAGACATCTACGGACGCTGGAAGATGCCCTCATAAAAGCGGGATATGGCGCTCGACTCATCGATCGAAAGTTCTGACGCACCACAGTGAAAAACCGCACTGACCTCCTCAGAAGACAAACATGGGACATGACCGACAGAGTACCTTTCGTCGTCCAGTACTTCCCTGGAGCGGAGAAACTACGACATCTTCAAAGCCTTCAACATGTCATCGATGATGATGAACATCTCGCCAAGGCCATCCCCACACCCCCGCTACTTGCCTTTAACAACCGCGCAGCCTCAAACAGACCATTGTTCGCAGCAAACTACCCAACCTTCAGAACAGCGACCATGACACCACATAACCCTGCTACAGTAACCTCTGCAAGATGTGCCGGATCATTGACGTGGATACCGCCATCTCACGTGAGAACACCACCCACCAGGTACACGGTACATACTCATGCAACTCAGCCAACATTGTCTACCTCGTACGTTGCAGGAAAGGATGTTCCGAGGCATGATACGTTGGCAAGACCATACAGACGCTACAATAACAGATGAATAGACACTGTTCGACAATCACCAAGCAGGAATGTTCCCTTCCTGTCGGGGAACACTTCAGCAGTCAGTGGCATTCAGCCTCTGATCTTTGGGGAAACGTTCTCCAAGGCGGCCTTCAAGACACACGACAACGCAGAATCGCCGAGCAGAAACCGATAGCCAAGTTCCGCAAGCATGAGGACGGCCTCAACCAGGATTACACTACGTGGAACCCCCACTATCTGGCCTGGGCTTGCAAAATCTTACTAACTGTCCTGGCTTGAGACAATTCACACCTCCTTTAACCTGTGATTATCCCCCTCTCCACTCGCACTGTCTGTAAGACTTGATTACCTGTAAAGACTCGCATTCCAACCATTATCTTGCAATTGTGTCTTTGTCTATATATGCTGTGTTCGTGAAACCTACCACTCCACTCACCTGATGAAGGAGCAGCGCTCCAAAAGCTCGTGCTACCAAATAAACCTGTTGGACTTTAACCTGATGTTGTGAGACTTCTTACTGAAATAAAGTATGGAGACACGAACATTGGAGTCAATCAGGGGTTTTATGGCCTGAAGAGCTTCAATGATCTACACTTGGTTAAATATGTTGCTCAACTGATGAACAGAGAGACAGAGCTAACCTCCTCCAGCCCTATAACCTCTGATAACTCTGCATTCCTCCAATTCACCGCCACGCCCTCCCCACAGTCATACCTTAAAATATCCAGGGTTCTATGCCCTGGAACAGTGTGTGGGTCTCTCCCTCGTTCCCCCTGTTCCAACAGCTCTAAAACAGTATGGTTTGAGTACTACCTTTCAGATGAGAGTCAGCTGAGGCTCTGGCTGTCCTCTTGTGAGGCACTAATTGAAAAAGAAATGTTTCCATGTCCTGACCAGCATTTAACCTGGAACCAACAACCTTAAAACAGATTACCTGGTCACCATTTCATAGAACCATAAAAAATAGGAACTATTTGGAGGAGGAGGAGGCCATTCAGTCCTTCAAGCCTGTTGTGCCATTCATTATGATCATGGCTGATCCTACAACTCAATAATCCGTTGCTCTCCCCCCCCCAGCCCAAGGGCTATTTCTATCTCCTTGAAAACATAGTTTCAACTGCTTTCTGTGGTAATGAATTTCATAGGCTCACCACTCTCTGGGTGAAGAAATTTCTCCTCATCTCAGTCTTAAATGGTTTAACTCGTATCCTTAAACTGTGACCCCTTGATTCTGGACTTTCCTGCCATCAGAAACATCCTTCCAGCATTTACCCTGTCTAGTCCTGTTAGAATTTTATATGTTTCTGAGATGCCCCCTCATTTTTTTTGGAACTGCAGTGAATATAATCCTAACCGACTCTATCTCTCCTCGTACACCAGCCCTGCCATCCTAGGTATCAGTCTGGTAAACCTCCTCTGCACTCCCTTCTACAACAAGAACATCCTTGCTTAGATAAGGAGACCAAAACTGCATACAGTATTCTAGGCGTGGTCCCACCAAGGCCCTGTATAACTACAGCAAGACATCCCTGCTCCTGTACTTGAATCCTCTCGCTATGAAGGCTAACATACCATTTGCCGTCTTCACCATCTGCTACCTGCATGCTTCAGCAACTGGTGCACAAGGACTCCCAGGTCTCATTACACATTCCCCTTTCTTCATTTATAGCCATTCAGATAATAATCTGCTTCATGTTTTTGCTACCAAAGTGTATGACATCACATTTATCCCCATTATGCTGCTTTTGCCAATCATTTGCCCATTCCCTCAGCTTGTCCAAATCACCCTGAATCATCATTGCAATCTCCTCACAGCGGTGCACCCTCCCACCCAGCTTTGTGTCATCTGCAAGTTTGGAGATATTGCATTTAGTTCCTGCATCTAAATCATTAATATATGTTGTGAATGGCTGGGTTCCTCACATTCCTGTGATACCCCACTGGTCACTGCCTGTTTATTCCTATTCTTTGTTTCCCATCTGCACTACATTACCCCCCCCCAATCCCATGTGTGTTAATTATACATGCTAACCTCTTTTGTGGGACTTTGTCGAAAACCTCCTGAAAGTCCAAATAAACTACATCCACTGGCTTCCCCTCTTCAACTCTACTAGTTACACCCTCGAAGAATTCCAGTAGATTTGTCAAGCATGATTTCCCTTTCGTAAATCCATGCTGACTGTGTCCGACCCTGTCACTGTTTTCCAAATGCTCTGCTATTAAATATTTTATAATGGACTCTAGCAACTCCTAGTACCGATGTCAGGCTGACTGGAATTCTCCAGTCTCTAATACCCCACTGTCAGCGAGAACGGCGAACGTGGAGCTCAGCCGAATCTCCGTTCGTTACAGCGGGACTGGAGAATTCAGCTGCAGGTGAGGTGGAAGAATTCTGGCCATAATTCTCCGTTTTCTCTCTACCTCTCTTTTTAAATAGCGGGTGACATTAGCTACCCTCCAATCTGGAGGAACCCATTCCAGAGTCCTTAGAATCTTGAAAGATGACCACCAATGCATCCACTATTTCTAGGCCACGTAAGTACTCTGGGATGTAGATTATCAGGCCCTGGGGATTTATGGGCTTTCAATTTCCCCAACACCATTTCTCTACTAATACTTGTGTTACTCTTTGTGAAGACCGAACCAATGTTTTTAGTTGGTCAGGCATTTCTTTGTTCCCCATTATAAATTCCCCTGTTTCTGACTGTAAGGGACATACACTTGTCTTCACCAATCTTTTTCTCTTCACATACCTAAACACATCTTTGGACAAATAGAAGCTGTTAAAGTCAGTTTTTCTGTTCTCCGCAAGCTTACTCATGTACTCTCCTTTCCCCTTCTTAATCAATCTCTCCGTCCTCCTTTGCTGAATTCTAAACTTCTCCCAATCCTCAGGCCTGCTGTTCTTTCTGGCCAATTTGTATGTCTCTTCCTAGGATCTTTAATTTCCCTTGTAAGACATGCTGTTGCTGTTTGTGAGACCTTGCTGTGTGCAAAGTGGCTGCCAAAGTTCCTGATATTACACCATTGAAGGGGGTGGCACAGTGGTCAGCACTGCTGCCTCACAACACTAGGGTCCTGGGTTCAATTCCAGCCTTGGGTGACTGTGCGAAGTTTGCCTGTTCTCCCCGTGTCCATGTGGCTTTCCTCCGGGTGCTCTGGTTTCCCCCCACAGTCCAAAGATGTGCGGGTTAGGTGGATTGGCCATGATAAATGCATGGGTTATGGGGATGGGACAGAGGGGTGGGCCTGAGTAGGATGTTCTTTTGGAGAGACGATGCAGACTCAATAGGCCAGGTGGCCTCTTTCTGCACTGTATGGATTCTATGGTTAAGTAATTACGTGGCTTTGAAATGGTGTGCAGTTCATAAAGTTGCTCCATCAACACGCATCCTTTTCGTCAGGAAGCTACCATAGATTTGGTGTAAATGAAGGCTGCAGTTCAACCAGCTGCTTGTAGGTGGTGCTGTTGACATGAACAATTAAATTTTTTTGCTGTGAATGGCACCACCAAGGATACATTTGTGGGACTGCACCTGATAAAGTGCACAGGCAGGAAATTTAAAATAGATTGCAGGAATTTTCCATCTGAGGGCGGCACGGTAGCACAGTGGTTAGCACTGCTGCTTCACAGCTCCAGGGTCCCGGGTTCGATTCCCGGCTCGGGTCACTGTCTGTGTGGAGTTTGCACATTCTCCTCGTGTCTGCGTGGGTTTCCTCTGGGTGCTCCGGTTTCCTCCCACAGTCCAAAGATGTGCGGGTTAGGTTGATTGGCCAGGTTAAAAAAATTGCCCCTTAGAGTCCTGGGATGCGTAGGTTAGAGGGATTAGCGGGTAAATATGTGGGGGTAGGGCCTGGGTGGTGGATTGTGGTCGGTGCAGACTCGATGGGCCGAATGGCCTCCTTCTGCACTGTAGGGTTTCTATGATTCTATGATGACAGTGTTCATGGAAAATCAACTCATCTCTTTGTCAGCGCGATTCCCCAAACCCAAATTCCTGTGTCAAAAACGATCAAGGTGCATAGAGAGGACTCCAAGCAGTCTTCAGTGCCAGCCTGCTAAATCCTGACACTGATGCAGTGTGACTGAGGCGCTGGTAAGCCAGTTGAGACCATACAGTGCACTGTCACCTAACACTTGTTGCTGTTCCCCCACCACATGTCTTAATGTGGCAGTCATGATGTGGAGATGCTGGCGTTGGACTGGGGTAAACACAGTAAGAAGTTTAACAACACCAGGTTAAAGTCCAACAGGTTTATTTGGTAGCAAAACCGGTGTGGCTTTTGTTACCAATAAACCTGTTGGACTTTAACCTGGTGTTGTTAAACTTCTTAATGTGGCAGTCCCAGGAATGGTAATACTTGCGGTCGAGCACGAAAGATTTCGGGGGCTACACTCCCAACAAGAGCGAGCACCTCCTGCGGGAAGAGGAAGGGAAAATGGAATGATTTCACCCAATAAGGCGTTGAATCACAAAAATGTTCTGGTGCAAAAGGAGGCCATTTGGCCCTTCATGACTGCACCAGCTCTCTGAATGAGCAACTTGCTTGGTGCTATTCCCTGCCTTCTGCCCAAAACCCTGCACGTTTTTCTTTTTCACTAATGCCTTTATGAATGTTTCAGTTAATGCCTCCTCCACACTCGGGCAGTGTATCCCAGATCTTGACCATCCGCTGCGTGAAAAAGCTGTTCCTCATGTCGCTTTGCTTCTTTTGCAAATTGCTTTAATTCTGTGCCCTCTCGGTCTTGATTCTTTTACGGGTGGAAACAGTTTCTCCCTATCACCTCGGTCCAGAGCAGTTGTGATTTTTAATATCTCTATCAAATCTCCCCTCAGCCTTTTCTACTCCAAATAAACAGTCCTAACTTCTCCAATCTACCTTCATAACTGAAGTTTCCTCATTGTCCTGAATCTTTTCTGCACTCACTCCAATACCTTCACACCCCTCCTAAAATACAATGCCCAGAATGGGACTCAATACTCCAGCTGAGGCTGAACTAGTGTCTTGCTCTTGTACTCTATGCCTCTATTTATAATAAAGCCTACAAATGTCTACCTGTCCAGCCACCTTCAGTGACTTATGCACATACACGCCTGTCTGCTCCTGCACTTGCTTTAGAGTTAAACAAAGAAAATTACAGCACAGGAACAGGCCTTCGGCCCTCCAAGCCTGCACCAACCATGCTGCCTGTCTAAACTAAAATCCCCTATTCTTCCAGGGACCATATCCCTCTATTCCCATCCTATTCATGTATTTGTCCAGACGCCCCTTAAAAGCGACTATCGTATCTGCCTC
This sequence comes from Mustelus asterias, assembly GCF_964213995.1. Taxonomy (NCBI): domain Eukaryota; kingdom Metazoa; phylum Chordata; class Chondrichthyes; order Carcharhiniformes; family Triakidae; genus Mustelus; species Mustelus asterias. The sequence continues at coordinate 70,576,665 of NC_135811.1, read as the reverse complement.
CACTACCTCCCCTGACAGCGAGTTCCAGGCACCCACCATCCTCTGTGTAAAAAAAAACTTGCCTCGTACATCTCCTTTAAACCTTGCCCCTCGCACCTTAAACTTATGCCCCTTAGTAATTGAGTCTTCCACCCTGGGAAAAAGCTTCTGACTATCCACTCTGTCCATGCCCCTCATAATCTTGTAGACTTCTATCAGGAGTTGTAGCCATTATTTTATATTGTCTCTGTGTTCTTACCTAAATTAATCATTTCACTTTTCTCCCCATTAAACATCTTCAACCACTTGTGCACCCAATCCACCACCAACTTGTCTGTGTCCCTTTGAAGTTCTACATGATCCTCCTCACAGTTCACACCATTTCCATGTGTTTTGTCATCTAAAAATGTTCAATTTGTGTTCTGTACGTCAAGGTCTAGATCATGAATGCACAACAGGAAAAGCAAGGATCCCACCCACTCCTGAGGAAATCCATCACAAGCTTTCCTTCAACCATAAAACCTCCATTCTCCACTATTCTCTGTTTCCTGACATTCAGCCAATTCAGTTGCTACTGTCCTTTATTTAATGAGCTATAACTTGCTCGCAAGTCTGTTGTGAGACGCTGTATCAGATGCCTTTTGGAAACCCATATGCATCACATCAAGAGCTTTGCCTTCATCAACCCTCTCTGTTACCTCATCAAAAAACTCCCAAGTTAGTTAACACTGTTTTTCCCTTAAATCAATGTTGGCTTTCCTTGGTTAGCCCTCATTTGTCCATGCAACTATTAATACTGTCCTGAATTATTGTTTTGAGAAGTTTCCCCACAACCGCAGTTATACTGACTGGCTGGTGGCTTCTGAGCTTGATTTTACGTCCTTTTTTTAAACAAGAGCATAACGTTTGCAATTCTCCAATCCTCTGGAACTACCCTTGAGTGAGAAAGACTGAACATTTGTGGCCAGTCCCTCTGCAGTTTCCACTCTCACTTCCTGTCACTCTCACGGCTGAGAGCTATGGAATTAGTTACCGAAGTGGGCAGTATAACTGAGGTCAGGGCAATTACAAAACCTTTCCAGGCACAGAGAGGGTTTGGGAACACGATGAAATGGTATTGATAACCTTTGCATAAGAAGCAAGTTTTGGGCCTTCTGCCTCATTCTGTACATTCTGATTTTTTTTCTAATATTTCAGACAACAAAAACACCCGGTCTGAGACCAATGGAGCGCAAGGATGTGGGGAGTGTGTGCAGGCTGCTGCGGGAGTACCTAAAGCAGTTCCATCTTACCCCAGCAATGAACGAAGAGGAGGTCGCTCACTGGTTCCTACCTCGGGAAAATATTATAGAGACTTATGTGGTGGAGGCAAGTCTGACTCACTGATTTTTCAGGGGCTATGAAAGTGGTCATTGATACACCTTTAACTCCTGGATCGTGGCTGAGAGATCAGCCAGCAGCTCTGATAGCCCCTGCTGGGATACTCACGTCAATAGGTAGCCAAGGTGCTCACATGCAAAATGACACAGTCCATATAGCAGGCAGTGAACCATAACCCGCTTCCATCACTGTAGAAATCAATCGCAAAGGTGCCACATGTAACCCATTAATGGACCAGACTCAACTGAAGCAAAATACTGCAGGCACTGTAAATAAAAACAGCAAATGCAAGAGATTTCAGCAGGTCTTTCAGCATCTGTTGAGTGAGAAAAACGGTTAACGTTTTGAGCCCATTGTAACTTTCTGTCTGGAGGGAGGAAGGGAGCATTGTTTCTCTGTGCACAGAAGCTGCCAGACCTGCTAAATCTTTCTAGTATTTTCACTTTTTGCCTCAATTGTTCAATACAGTCTTGGCACCTTGTTAATGATTTGTTTCTGTAATCCTCTGCACTTAGAGTTTCTAAAGTTTTGCAAAGTTTTTTTTTGTTCTCTTGGTTCTGAGCACAGTATTGTCCATATCTTTTATTTTCCGGTATGAAAAGTTATAATACCAGTTATGTCACCTGCTGCTCATAGAAGGCAAGCACCGATGGTCAGCAATAAAGGCTGGAGACAGTAGTGTAGGGCACTCCTTCCCTGTGGAACCCACGCCATAGGAGGAAGCAACAGCTCACAAAAACTCAGTTTGCAGGTGCAGCAGGTAATCAAGAAGGCAAATGGAATGTTGGCCTGTATCGCGAGAGGGATGGAGTATAAAAGCAGGGAGGTCATGCTGCAACTGTACAGGGTACTGGTGAGGCCGCACCTAGAGTACTGTGTACAATTTTGGTCCCCTTATTTAAGAAAGGATATATTAGCTTTGGAGGGGTTACAGCAACGGTTCACCAGGTTGATTCCGGAGCTGAGGGGCTTAGCTTATGAGGAGAGATTGAGTAGTCTGGGCCTGTACTCATTGGAGTTTAGAAGGTTGAGGGGAGATCTTATAGAGACATATAAGATAATGAAGGGGCTAGACAGGGTAGAAGCAGCGAGGTTATTTCCACTAACAATGGAAACAAGTACTAGGGGCATAGCCTCAAAATACGGGGGAGCCAATTTAGAACAGAGTTGAGGAGGAACTTCTTCTCCCAGAAGGTAGTGAATCTTTGGAATTCTCTGCCCAATGAAGCAGTAGAGGCTACCTCGTTAAATGTGTTTAAATCACAGATAGATTTTTAACCATTAAGGGTTATGGGGAGCGGGCAGGTAAGTGGAACTGAACCCACTATCAGATCAGCCACGATCTTATTGAATGGCGGAGCAGGCTTGAGGGGCTAGATGGCCTACTCCTGCTCCTATTTCTTATGTTCTTATGTTCTTCAGCTAAAAAGGAGAGAAAATTTGAGAATGGATACTAAGGCTCTGGGACTGACTCTCATTGTGGGGGGGATGATCCAAGTAAATGCCCCCCCCCGCCCACGCCTCCCCCATCCCTGAGCAGTGTGACTGCCAGAGCCCCAGTCCCTGGGGCAGTTTCTCAGATGTGCAAATTGGTTTCCAAATGTTTTGATGTAGTTCCTGTAGTTATTGAAATAGTTCACCTGTGCAATTACTGGGTCAAATGTTATACAGCCTTGTGGCTGGAACCAAGGCACAGAGATGTAGTTTAAAATTGATAGTGACTAACAAAAGGTTGGTCTACCCAGCATGAAATGGCTTTCAGAATGGCTTCTGTTGGCTAGTCCGCATGTTTATTAAGGAAGCTGCAGGTTGTTGATTAGATTCTCGCCTTGTGTAAAGGTGTTGGATAAGCATGTGAAGCGGTCAGTTTGGCTATCTGCCTGTGACTGCCTGATCCTGGTACAGGCTTTCCAGTGAACAGATCATGCTGCAAGCTCCCCAGACTGTTTGGTGGTTCTTTTGTTTAATGTACAAATAACTCGCTGTTCTTCCCATCTTGTTTCTGCAGGGTGCTGATGGAGAATTGACGGACTTCTTCAGTTTTTACACTCTTCCTTCCACCATCATGCATCATCCTGTTCACAAGAGCCTGAAGGCTGCTTATTCTTTTTATAATGTCCACAGCAAGACTCCTCTTGTCGACCTCATGAATGATGGCCTCATCCTTGCAAAGTCGGTATGTGACATCTTTGTTCGCCTGTCAAGCAAAATCAGGAGCTCCCCGGATTGCCCCTCAGTTAATAATACAGTTAGCTTGAGGAGTGAATCAGGACTCCGCGCTGAGTCTAGCAGCCCAATATTTCAATAACCTGGAGCCAGTCAATTTCGTACCGTTTCCCTATGTCTCTTGAGTTGCAATCACAACCTGCCTGACACTGTTTACATGTTCAATCCATTACCTAATGTATAAAATGTTGCTCTCCTTCCCCTGTAACACCCCACCCCCCCACCATCTCCCCTCCCACCCTCCTCCTAGATTTGGCCTGCTCCTCACAAACTGCCCCCCCCCCCCCCCCAACACACCCAATCCTTCCCAAATCCACCATCAGCTGTGGAAATTGTCATAATTCTTCACTGCACTCCATCCTTCCCTTTACTACAGATACCCAAACCATTGCTGACTGCAGTTGACCAGTTAAGAGAACTTTATTTCAATAGGAATCTTTGGTCTGTCAGACAAAGCTCCCTATCCCCACCTGCTGCGTAAAGAAGCAAGCTTGAGATCAGTTTAAAAACCCCATTGCCAAACCTGGAGTTCTCAGCAGCTGTGAAGCAGGACAAGTCCTCTAACCATTTTGGTGATGTCGGGGTGAAAGCGAAGGGTCCTCGAGCCTCCACTTTGGTGTGGAGCAGGTGATCTGAATTAAAAACAGAAAAGGTGGAATTACTCAGCAGGTCCGACAGCATCTGTAGACAGAGAAAGCGAGTTAAGGTTTCAGCTCAGTGACCTTTCGTCACAGCGGTCCGAATGTTTGATCATATCGTTGCCCGAAGTCGAGGGCATGTTGGGGTGAGAGCGTCTTCCCAAAAGCACTGTATCTGAACAGCCAACTAGATTCGGGACTGTTGAACTTAACTGTGCTTTGATGCTCTACTCTCATAGCGGTCCTTATGTAATGCTGCTGTGTATGCCCAGGGTTTGTACAAACAAGCACTGACTGCCCTGTCTTTCAGTGGTGCTGTCTTCAATTGTAGCGACGTTGCAACTGTGCATAGATTGTTCCTTTATGTAGATAGAACATAGAGAACATAGAAAAAATACAGCACAAACAGGCCCTTCAGCCCACAAGTTGCGCCGGTCATGTCCCTACCTACCTAGGCTTATATATAGGCTTACCTATAACCCTCAGTTCTATTAAGTTCCATGTACTCATCCAGAAGTCTCTTAAAAGACCCTATCGAGTTTGCCTCCACCATCACTGATGGCAGCCGATTCCACTCACCCACCACCCTCTGAGTGAAAAACTTACCCCTGACATCTCCTCTGTACCTACTCCCCAGCACCTTTAAACCTGTGTCCTCTCGTAGCAGCCATTTCAGCCCTGGGAAAAAGCCTCCGAGAATCCACCCGATCTATGCCTATCAACATCTTATATACCTCTATCAGGTCACCTCTCATCCTTCGTCTCTCCAAAGAGAAAAGACCCAGCTCCCTCAGCCTATCCTCATAAAGCATGCCAACCAATCCAGGCAACATCCTTGTAAATCTCCTCTGCACCCTTTCAATCATTTCCACATCCCTCCTGTAATGAGGCAACCAGAACTGAGCACAGTACTCCAAGTGGGGTCTGACGAGGGTCTTGTAAAGCTGCATCATTATCTCCCGACTCCTGAACTCAATCCCTTGATTGATGAAGGCCAACACACCATACGCCTTCTTAACCACCTCCTCTACCTGCGAGGCCGATTTAAGAGTCCTATGGACCCGGACCCCAAGGTCCTTCTGATCCTCTACACTGCTAAGAGTCTTACCCTTGATATTATACTCCTTCATCCCATTTGACCTGCCAAAATGGACCACTACACATTTATCCGGGTTAAAGTCCATCTGCCACTTCTCCGCCCAGTCTTGCATCCTATCTATGTCACGCTGCAACTTCTGATGTAATCGATGGAGCTAAAACTGACAAGTGCTCGAGTCTGACATGGAAATGGGTTATGTCAAGCGACTGCCTCATTAGTTTGAGTCCACAGCACCAGGCATCGCAATATCTGGTACAATAGGTGCTGCACTAAGAGTTTAGCTGGTGATTTACTGTGTATCTAACCTATGATGTAGCTGCTCTGGAGGTGATGTTTCTGATGCTGGGTATCTAAACTGAAAAATGTTCTACTCCCAGCAATAACATCTTACTTTGAACAGACAGAAATTATTTGTAAAGCCCTGTGTTAGCAGGATTGAATATTAGTCGTTAAAGGGTTTGAGTGTTGTCTCTGTGTAAATACCACAGGGCAGCTTTGTTCTAAGTCTAATCTTGTTCCATTGATTTTTTTTTTCTCTTTTAACAGAAAGGATTTGATGTTTTCAATGCATTGGATCTCATGGAAAACAAGACCTTTCTAGAAAAACTGAAATTTGGAATTGGAGATGGCAACTTGCAGTATTATCTATACAATTGGAAGTGCCCTAGCATGGCAGCTGAGAAGGTAACTCGGAACAAGCTGTCTGAATGACTTATCTCTCTCTCCTTATAAAAATGAGGAGCCTTCTATTTAAGATTGAGATGAGGAGGAATTTCTCCTCTGGTTGTTAATCTTTGCTCTCAGTGGAAGAGAATTCCAGTGAAGGCTGCATCATTGAATATATCCAAGGCTGAATTTGACAGATTTTTAATGACCGTGGAGTTGAGGGCTATGGGGGCAGGGAAGAAAGCAGAGTTAAGGCCATAAACAGATCAGCCATGATCTTACTGAGTGATAGAGCAAGCCCAGTGAGCCGAATGGCCTACTCTATTTCTTGAGATGTGAGAACATGACTCTCAATTGGGGATGAAGCAGAACATACTGAGTGCGTTATCTGGGACAACTTAACAGCATATGGTAATGTGTTAAGAAAGGGCAGTATTTATAATGACCAGTGCCCTATTCAAGCCTGCTCTGTAGTCTCACTCTTTCCGTTACTTATGCCGGAACTAAATTTATCTAGGCATTGAGTCATGGAGGGCTGAAGTTAGTTGTATGCCAGCATGTGGTGGGGTATCATCATCCTTTCCTTCAGACCGATTTCTTGGTAATTCTTCCTGATGCTGCTTGCAGCTGGCCACCCTTTTCCAATTCATGTTTACAACTTGGCGTGATGCAACTTGAACTTGTAGTACCATTGCTTTCTAATCCAGTAGCACGACTACTATCACATTGCCTCACAACCTGGCCTCGTCCTGCCTTACTTCATGCACATACTCTCCAAGAGGGCAGCACACACCACCACTCCTCTCCCCTACCCTGTTAGGTCCAGAAGTCTCTTCCTTCTTTTCCAAAGATCAACCTTACCTGCCCACATCTGTTAATCTTTTCTCCTCGGGACACAGGATTGTCTGAGATTAAAAACGGAAAATGCTGGATAAATTCAACAGGTCTGGCAGCATCTATGGAGAGAAATAGAGTTAGTATTTCGAGTCCAAATGACCCTCCTACAGAACTCGAGAGGTAGAAATATAATGAATTTTATATCGTTGGAGAGGCAGGTTGAGGAGGTGGGGCAGAATAGAAGGACAGGGATAAAGGAGAGATTGACAAAGGTGTCATGGACATGAGACAAAGTAGGGTGTTAATGGTGTCATTGCTATTAGTGGCAATAATGGTGTCTCAGTCTCATTTAAACTGCCCACTTGAGTGTCTTTACCCAATAATTTCACACCTCGGATTTCCCTTCTGGGTGAAAAGAGTCTCCTCCCTTCCCTCCCTTGTTTTAACTATTGTTCCTTGGGATTTGAACCCTTCGTCAGTGAATCAATTATTGGAATCAACACCCATTCTTTAACATTCTATAATCAAATTGTAAAAGTAAATAATTCTTCTTATGCAGGTTCCCATGCCAATCTTGTAGTGTGAAACTGATCACATCTAATCGACAGTGGTGTTAGCCTTCTGCCTGACATAGCAGTCTAGGCTGCACTTGCTGCAGAGGAAGACAGTAGCTGAGAAGGTGCATGATTCACTGGCCTCTGTTTTCTCTCAACCCTCTTCCCTGCCAGCAAAGCTTTTTATTTTTGTTTTCCTCTGGCGAGACTGTCAGCAACTATCTTCTAGTTGTCAGCATCAATGTTGGCCATCTTCATATCTCACTTGCAGGTGTTGGTGTCCTTGTAGTGGAGGTATGGACACAGGAGATCATGACCCAATGGCCAATTCACCATGTGGGTATACAGCCATCATCCACCTGATGAATGTGGCTCGCCAATGCAGATATTGTTGGCTAGCAATGAATGTATGTTGATGGAATTAGCATACTCAAGGACCACTGAACTGGTGATCTTTTACCCTGCCAAGAGATGCTGAGGATATGTCTGAGACAGCAGAGGTGGAAACTGTTCCATCTTTTCCCCTGGTTACTAACTGTTGTAAGAAGTCTCACAACACCAGGTTAAAGTCCAACAGGTTTATTTGGTAGCAAATACCATAAGCTTTCGGAGCGATGCCCCTTCGTCAGATGGAGTAGTTATCTGTTCTCCACATCTGTACTAACTGTTGTCCATGGTCACTGCTGTTGAGGAATGTTGGGGATTTTAATGTCCAATGACACATTGTTCGTGATTGTAGAATCTCAATATGTGAAACTATCAACAACCTCCAGGGTCATATTGTCAACGCTGGTAAATGGCAGTATGGCAACATCCTGTACCATGGCATTTTTCTTCTTGATGCTGATAGTTAAACTCTTCAGAGGTGAGGGAGACTGTCCATTTGCTGCTGCAGATGTTCCTCAGTGTGGAATGTTAATGTGGCACCATCAGTGGAGAGTTAGTCTCTGATGAGGACTTGGAGTACCTTTGTGTTAGAGTCCCGGTGAGCTAGATTGAACAGTCTTCCATCAGTTCTGGTATGCAGGTAGGTGACCTAAAAGCATATGACAACAGCAAATGGAAGACTATACCAAAGAACGCCAGTAGCAGAAGAGAACCGTGTTTGACCACACTCCAGATCTCAAAAGGATGGGTTCTGATGTTGCATCATCATAGTTGACCTTACTCATGGAAAGAGGAGTTTCCTCCAGCAGTTTCAGTGGGCAGCCAATTTACTCCAGAATGTCTCTCAAAGTCATGTCAATTGTAAATCTGTCAAATCAAGTTAGATGGACAGCAGAATAGTCTTCATGCAGAATGTTGGTATGTATCCCTTGAAGGCTACTGAGTGCTCATGCTGCAGTCAGTTAACTAGACTGAACAGTGTAGAATTGTATATTCTTGGAGAGGACGAGAGGTAAAATAGATTGTATACCTTAAAATTGATTTTCACCTGTAAGGTTGGCACAGTGGTTAGCACTGCCAGGGACCTGGTTCATTTCCAGCCTCGGGTCACTGTCTGTGTGAAGTTTGCACTTTCTCCCCGTGTCTGCGTGGGCTGCTTCTGGGTGCTCCAGTTTCCTCCCACAATCCAAAGATGTGCAGGTTAGGAGGATTGGCCATGCTAAAGTTGCCCCTTAGTGTCCCAAGATTCATAGTTTAGGGGATTAGAGGGGTAAATGTGTGGGGTTATGGGGATAGGCTGGGAGGTGGGCCTGGGTCAGATGCTCTGTCAGGGAGTTGCTGCAGACTGGATGGGCCGAATGGCCTCCTTATGCAATGTAGGGATTCTATGATTTTATGAAGCAAAGGAGCTGGGTAGTGTAAATTATGTTACTAGTCAAAAAGTTTAGATTTTCCTACAGTTACCTCTGAGTTGGAGTTGTTGGTTGTATATCAGACCCCTGGAGTAGTGAATTACTTGTTGAAGGTGCAAATCAAGGCTGAAAGGCCACTGGAAAGAATGAGCCTGCAGTTGGGGTGTTGACTCTGACTTGTGTGACCGACAACTATAACTGGTGAGACAGACTGTTAGAAGAAGCAAGTGTCACACCTGATGAAGGATGTTTACAATAAGGGGCGATAAGATTCACATGGGATTTCTTCCTAACCCCTACTGTAATCTCAGGTAAAGATTGAGAAACACTCTGAAACCATCCTTGAGAAACTGTGTAAACACCTGTTTGGGTTTGTGCTCCTAAGATCAGATGAACCCCAAATTAAATAGATTGAATGGAGCAATGTGTGGTTCTGAGCTAGTCTTTGATATTCACTGTAATAAATGACACTAACCATTACAGATGCCACCTCTCGCCATCGAGCCTCTTCTCCACTGTTCACCTCTCCGTCTAATGGTGACACCTGCTGTTCTCTCTCCACAGGTTGGACTTGTGCTGCAGTAAAGTTGCCATTGTTGGAGCTGGAAAAAGCCACCAATCAGCCATATCAGAAATGTCCTCTGACCTCTGGCCTGACAGCGCTGAATCTAGAAGCTCTCCAGAAGTGGGAGGGAATGGAGCCCATGGAATTCCGAGGGAGTTTACAGATTGTACCATCCCACAGACATTTATACCCTGCCCCACTGTCAAAATCAAGATTATATGCATTATACATGATTTTAATAAATGGATTAGAACCAGTCAAAGTGGAAAAGGCAATGTCAAGAGCGTGCAAAGATTGAAGCCATGTTTTTATCTCTTTGAGCTTTGACCACAAATTCTCTCGTCCAAAAAAAATTACATCGTCTAAAACATGTCTCATTTATTAAAACTCTTAAGAATCCAATTGCTTTACATTTTAAACAGAGTAGATTTCTTCTCAGTGGATGAATGTTCCTATTGTGGAGCCTTTGGGCAAACTCATTCATGGGCACACATTAAGCAGTCTTGAGCAGAATCTCCATTTCAGTGGGTTGTATTTGCTGGGTGTTTCTAGGTTTTAGAATCGCAGGGCTTGAGTGGATGGTGTAAACAGAAACTGCGAACTGTCAGAAGTTCCTCCCTTCACTCAATTTTATATTTTCTGTTCAAAATATGAGAAAGGAGACTTTTTGAAGAGTTGAACATGCCAAGAGTAATGTGCAGCTCTGAGCAAGGTCAAACCTTGTGTTTGTAACCAAGTTTCCTGCCAGAAACTACAAACACACAAATGTTAATGTAAGCCATTGCTGGGGAAACGCGACAATGGATGTAGTGTTTTCACCTGGGGGTGGGGGTTCTCGCTCTTGCACACTTTCTCTTGCACTCCCTTTTTCCTTTGTGTGTAACCCTTACCTTTCAAGCTCTGGCTAACATGATGGCCTTAACTCATTCTCTCTCTCTCTCTCTCTCTCTTGTTTGTTCTTTCATTTGCACACTTACTCTCGTTTCTTTTCACTTGTTTTTCTCCTGTGATAACCAAGATAAGTTTCATGGATTGATGAAAAATTAAATGGCGTTGCATTGAGGTACAGCTTTTAATGCTGTATTCATAAAACTAATGTATGTGTAAAATGCTCTTTATTTAATCCAAAGATTATACATCCCACGTGCTTTTTGTAGGGGCAGGTACTTTTCTAGGTGTGGGCAAGATTCGGTGAACCTTAGAACCTGTCAATGAACCATATTCAGACCTAAAATTACTTGATTACTTTCATGTTTTTTTCAGATTTAAGCAACTTCAATTCTACCAAACCTGAAATAACTTCAGTTCTCAGCAGTTTCCAGTTACTTTGTTTTGAATGTAAACGACCTTCCATTTTGTTTGCTGCAATTTCTTACCATGGCTATAACGTTCTGTAGAGCTCAGGGGCCTTGTTTTGCATAGTTACAGAAGCTACCCTTACATTAAGCATGTGCCATAGATTTGACTGCTGTAAAAGTGAAGGCTCTGCAGTTTACATAACCTAGCTGTAATGTGGTTGCACATAATATTTACAACATTGTAATGTGACTTCTGGGTGCAAGAGTCAGTGAATTTACGTGTCAATCCTGTACAGCAACAGTTTGATATTTGCTTAGCATTACCACTAGAACCTAAACATATTGGATAACATAGATGGTAACCATGTTGCTGGGCCAGTAACCTAGAAGCTTGTGACAAAGGTCATGAATTCCTACCAACAGAAGAATACAATACTGCAGATGCAGTAAATCTGAAAGAAAAACCCAAAATGCAGGAAATACTCACCGGGACTGGTGCTATCTGTGGAGATGGGTTCAGCATTTTCTGTTTTTATTTCATGAGTTCCCACCACATGGAAAGTTTTGTATTTAAAGTCACCATGATTGTTAGAAGCACAACTAGTTCACTAATATCCCTGGGGGAATGAAACTGGCCTTTTCTCTGCTCTGGATTTTGAGTCTGACTCCAGCCCTGTAACAGTGAGGCTGACTTTTACCTGCTCTGTGAAGTGACCCAGCATCTAGTTAAAATCACGGTGGGCACTTTCCAGGGGCTGGGTATTAATGTCAGCCTTGATTATGTTCCCCACATTCCATAAATAAATTAAGAAAATAAAGGTTAGAAACTGGGAATGGCCCCTTTGTCATTCATTGGCTTCACCACCTCATGCCTTTCAATCCTGTCACCATCTGACTGGCTTCTGAACCCATTTACTCTCCTAGTAAATGTACTGCTTTTGAAGTTTTGCCTAACTTCCCATGTTATCTGAACCCATGTTGCTCCAACCCTTTTTAAATTTCATTTGGATCACAGGCTTCCAAAGAGAATAGGTCCAATCATTTAAGTCTCCCTAATCAATCTTCACACTACCTCAACAAATAATTCGTAACCTGGAATATGTCATTAGGCTGAATCAATGTTTTAGAAAGTTTCATCCTAATTGCCTAGCTTTTGGACTGTATGCCCTTAGGTCAGCCTAGGGCACTGTATGTTTTATTAACCATGCTCTCAGTCCCTCTGCCAACTTCAATGAATTGTGTGAGAATACACCCAGATCTGTCTGTCCCTTTAGAATTATACCCCTGATTTTATATCGCATTGCTTTGCTTTCCCTGCAAAAATAAGCACTTTACACTTCTCTGCATTAAACTTCACTCTCCCTATTCTACCAGTGTCTCCTCCTGAAACCTGCTGCTATCATCAGTTCACACTACTTCCATATTTTGTGGCATATGCAAACTTCAGGATTATGTCCTGCATGCACAAGTATAGGTCATGAATACACATCAAGAAAAGCAATGATCCCAGCACTGACCCCTAGGGAACTCCGCTTTAAACCTTCCTCCAGTCCAAAAAAACCAACCATTTCCCATGACTCTGTTTCCTGTCACTCAATCCTATTCATGCTGCCATTGTCATTTTTGGTCTAGGGGCTTTAACTTCGTTGACAAGCCCTGTTACGTGACATTTGATGAAATGCCTTTTAGAAGTCCATGTACACCACATCAACTACATTACCTTCGTCAATATTTCTTGTTACGTCAACAAAAAAAACTCAATGATTTGCCCTCAAAAATCTGTGCTGGCTTTCTTTAGTCAGCCCACATCTCAGTTAATTTTGTCCTGAATTGTTTCCAAAAGCTAACCACTCAATTTAAACTGCTTGGCCTGTAGTTGCCATTTATTTTTGAACGAGGGTGTAACATTTGAAATTAGGGGACGTGATGGTGTAGTGTATTGTCGATGGACTAGTAATCCAGAGACTGGGGAATGCTCTAGGGATCCAGGTTTAAATTCCACCATAGCAGATAGTGAAATTTGAATCCAAATAAAATCTGAAATTGAAAAGACTAATGAAACCATTGGCAATTGTTGTAAAAAACCCATCTGGTCCACTAATATCCTTAGGGAAGGAAATCTGTTATCCTTATCTGGTCTGGTCTACATGCGACTCCAGAGCCACGGTAATGTGGTTGAGCCTTCAAAGATGCCCTCTGAAATGGCCTAGCAAGCTATTCAATTCAAGGACAATTAGGGATAGGCAATAAATGCTGGCCCAGCCAATGAGGCCCACATCCCATGAATGAAGTTCTAAGAAATCTTCAATTCTTTTGCACCACTCTGTTTTTAAGGAAGTTTGAAAGGCTTTTTGAATTTATAGGAGTAAGAGAAAGGATGTGGCCTTGGATGTTGATGCTGTGCATTGCCATAAACTGTCATTGCATACGTGATTACAGCTTTATCTATGGTCAGGATTATGATAATGCCATAGAGTATATTCATGAAGTATACTGGACTGTCTCCTCGAACAATATGTTGTGGGTCCAACCAGGGATAAGGCTATTTTGGATCTGGTAATGAGGCAGGCTTAGTCCACAATCTCAAAGCAAAAGATTCCCCAGGAGACAGTAATCATAACATGTTAGAATTTCATGTTCGACTTGCGAGTGAGAAAGTCGGATCAGAAACAAATGTGCCAAACTTAAATAAGGATAATTACAAAAGAATGAGGGCAGAGTTGGCTGGAGTGGACAGGAAAGGAGTTCAGCAGAAAAGATGGTTGATAAACAATGGCAGACTTTCATGAAAATAGTTCATAACTCACAACAAAGATCCCAGTTAACCAAGGAAGTTAAAGATAGTATTAAATTGAAAGAAAAAACATAGAATGTGGTGAAGATTATTGGTCAGACAGTGGATTGGGAAAGTTTTAAAAACCAACAAAAGATGACCAAAAAAAAGGGAGAAGATAAACTATGAGGATAAACTAGCAAGTAATATAAAATGAACACTAAGTGCTTTAAGTATATAAACAGAGAAAAAGGCCAAAGTGAACATAGGCCCCTTAGAGAATGAGACTGGGGAAATAATAATTGGGAACCAGGAAATGGCAGAGGTCCAAAGATGTGCGGGTTAGGTTGATTGGCCAGGTTAAAAATTGCCCCTTAGAGTCCTGAGATGCGTAGGTTAGAGGGATTAGCGGGTAAATATGTGGGGGTCGGGTCTGGGTGGGATTGTGGTCGGTGCAGACTCGATGGGCCAAATGGCCTCCTCCTGCACTGTAGGGTTTCTATGAGGAGTTAAATAAATACTTTGCATCAGTCTTCTCAGTAATATTCCAGAAATACTAAATAATTAAGGGGGGAGGAAATAAATACAATAGCTATCACTAGAGAAAAAGTCATGATGTGTAGATGCCGGCGTTGGACTGGGGTGGGTACAGTAAGAAGTCTCACATCACCAGGTTAAAGTCCAACAGGTTCATTTGGAATCACGAGCTTTTGGAGCGCTTCTCCTCACCTGATGAAGGAGCAGCGCTCCCAAAGTTTGTGATTCCAAATAAACCTGTTGGACTTTAACCTGGTGTTGTGAGACTTCTTAGAGAAAAAGTACTAGGGAAACTAATGGGGTCAATAAGTCCCCAGGATTTGCTGGGTTGTATCCTCGTATATTAAAGGAAGTAGCTACAGAGATAGTGGATGTGCTGGTAGTGTCTGCCAAGAATCCTTAAATTCTGGAAAGTCCCAGAGGATTGGAAAACTGCCAAGGTAACACCCTTATTCAAAAAGGGAGACGAGAAACTATAGGCCAGTTTGCTTAACATCTGTCAATGGGAAAATGTTAGAATCCATTACAAAGGATATAATAGCAGAGCATTTCGAAATACACAATGTAATCAAGCAGAATCAGCATAGCCTCAGGAAGGGGAAAGCATGCCTGACAAATATATTAGAATCCTTTGAGGTGGTAATGAGCAGGATCGATAAAGGGGAACCAGCAGATGTAATATACTTTGGTTTCCAAAAACATTCAATAAGGTACCATATAAAAGGCTACTTAAGATAAGAGCCCATGATGTTGGGAGTAGTATATTAGCATAGATAGAGGATTGGCTAACTAATAGAAGGTGGAGTTGGGATTAGAGAGGCATTTTCAGGATGGCAACCTGTAACTAGTGGAGTGCCACAGTGATCAGTGTTGGGGCCACAATTATTTACAATATATATTAGTGACTTTGACGTGGAAATGAATGTACTATTGCCAAGTTTGAGGATGTCACAAAAATACGGTGTGGCACAGTGGTTAGCACTGCTGCCTCATAGCTCCAAGGACCCAGGTTTGATTCCCGGCTTGGGTGACTCTATACGGAGTCTGCAAGTTCTCCCAGTGTCTGCGTAGGTTTCCTCCCACAGTCCAAAACATGTGTTGGTTAGGTGCATTGGCCGTGCTAAATTCTCCCTCAGTATACCTGAACAGGCGCCAGAGTATGGCGACTTGGGGATTTTCACAGTAACTTCAGTGCAGGTGTTAATGTAAGCCCGCTTGTGACACTAATAAAATAAATAAATAGGTTGGAAGGTAGGCGGTGATAATGATGCAAAGAGTCTTGAGAGATATAGACTGTGCTTTTGCCCACTGAGATGAGAGATATGGCTGGTGGAATATAACGTAGGAAATTGTTATGTTATGCATTTTGTAGGAGGAATAACAGAGCTGAATATTATTTAAATGGAGAAAGACTGCAGAAAGCTGCAGCACAGAGGGATCTGGGATCCTTGTGCATATATCACAAAAAGCTAGCATGCAAGTTCATCGTGTACTAGTGAGCTTGTGCATGCCGGTGGGAGAGAGACTGCAGCCAGAGTGAGATTCAGCCAGAGTGAGTGTATCGGGAATTTGGAGCTGAGTGGGAATTCGGTGCTGAGGGGAAAGAGGTGCTCACCTGCGGGAGGAGTGGAGAGGCAGACCTGTGAGGGAGACTTGAGGGCAAGTGAGAGGTAGAAAGAAATTGAACCGTGACACCACAGCCAGCAGGTAAGTGACTGGCTGGTGACTGATAAGTAGTTTTTCTTTTTTCTCTTAGCATTGTTGTTCTTGTGAAGTTAAGTTAAGGGTTAAGTCATGGCAGGAGATCCCTGACCCATGTCATGCTCCTCTTGTGCGATGTGGGAATTCAGGGACTCTTCTGGTGTCCCTGGTTCATTCACATGCAGGAAGTGTGACCAGCTGCATCTCCTGTTAGACTGCTTGATGGCCATGGAACTGTAAATGGATTCACTTTGGAGCATCCACGATGCTGAGGAAGTCATGGATAGCATATTCAGTGAGTTGGTCACACCACAGATAAAAATTACTGAGGGAGATAGGGAATGGGTGACCACCAGACAGAGGTAGAATAGGAGGCAGTGCAGTGGTCCCCTGCGGTCACCTCTCTCCAAAATAGATATACTGTTTTGGACCCTGTTGGGGGAGATGGCTCACCAGGGGAAGGTGGCAGCTGCCAAGTCCATGGCACCATGGCTGGCTCTGCTACAAAGGCGGGCAGGAAAAAGAGTGGCAGAGCTATACTGATAGGGAATTCAATTGTAAAGGGAATAGACAGGTGTTTCTGCAGACACAAATGAGACTCCAGGATTGCATGTTGCCTTCCTCGTGCAACGGTCAAGGATGCCTCGGAGCAGCTGTAGAGCATCCTGGAGGGGGAGGGTGAACAGCCAGCTGTCGTGGTGCATATAGACACCAACCATATAGGTAAAAATGGGATGAGGTCCTATAAGCCGAATTCAAGGAGTTCAGAGTTAAATTAAAATGTAGGACCTCCAAGGTAGTAATCTCAGGATTGCTACCAGTGCCATGAGCTAGTCAGAGTAGGAATGTCAGGATAGCTAAGATGAATACGGGACTTGAGAGATGGTGCAAGAGGGAGGAATTCAAATTCCTGGGAGATTGAAACCGGTTCTGGGGGAGGTGGGACCAGTACAAATTGGACAGTCTGCACCTGGGCAGTCCAAGGGGGCAATGTCCGAGGGGGAGTGTTTGCTAGTGCTGTTGGGGAGGGTTTAAACTAATATAGTAGGGGGATGAGAACCGATGCAGGAAATCAGAGGGAAGTAAAGTGGGGGCAGAAACAAAAGGCAGTAAAGGAAAAAGTGGAAGGCACAGAAACTAAAGACAAAATCAAAAAGGGCCACGTTACATCATAATTCTAAGAGGGCAATAAATGCCAAAAAGTCAAGCCTGAAAGCTCTGTGTCTCAGTGCGAAGAGCATTTGTAATAAGGTGGATGAATTAACTGTGCAAACAGTCATCAATGGACATGATGTAATTGGGATCATGGAGGGGAACTCAACATCCAGGGGTATTCAATATTTAGGAAAGATAGATGGAAAGGAAAGGGGGTTGGAGTCATGTTGCTGGTTAAAGAGAGATTAACGCAATGGTAGGGAAGGACATAGGCCTGGACAATGTGAAATTTGTATGGGGGCAGCTGCGGAACACCAAAAGACAAAAAACGCTAGTGGGGGTTGTGTATACAGACTATCAAACAGCAGTAATGAGGTTGGGGATGGCATCAAGCAGAAAATTAGAGATGTGTGCAGTAAGGGTACAGCAGTTATCATGGGTGACTTTAATCTGCATATTGACTGGGCTCACCAAATGGGTAGCAATGTGATGGGGGAGGATTTCCTGGAATGTATAAGGGATGGTTTTCTCGACCAATATGTCGAGGAACCAACTAGAGAGCAGGCCATCCTAGACTGGGATTTGTGTAAAGAGAGAGGATTAATTAGCAACCTTTGGTGCGAGATCCTTTGGGGAAGAATGGCCACAATATGGTAGAATTCTTCATTAAGATGGAGAGTGACACAGTTAAGTCTGAGACTAGGGTCCTGAACTTGAGGAAAGCTAACTTTGATGGTATGAGACGTGCATTGGCTAGGATAAGATGGCAAAGGATACTTTAGGGATTGACAATAGATAGTCAATGGCAGATATTTAAAGAACACATGGATGAACTTCAACAACTGTACATCCCTGACTGGCATAAGAGTAAAACGGGGAAGGTGGTTCATGCATGGCTAACAAGGGAAATCAGGGATAGTGTTAAAGCCAAAGATGAGGCATATATATAAACTGGCCAGAAAAAGCAGTAAACCTGAGGATTGGGAGAAATCTAAAATCCAGCAGAGGAGGACAAGGGGTATAATTTGGAAGGAGAAAATAGAATGCGAGAGTAAGCTTGCAGAAGAGATAAAAACTGATTGCAAAAGCTTCCATAGATATGGTGAAGAGAAAAAGACTGGTGAAGACAAATATCGGTCCCTTAGTTAGCATCAGGTGAATTCATAATGGGCAACATGGAGATGGCAGACCAGCTGAACAAATACTTTGGATCTATCCTCACTCACAAATAACCTTCCAGAAATATTGGGGGACAGAGGGTCGAGTATGAAGGAGAAACTGAAGGAAATCCTTATTAGTCAGGAAATTGTATTGGGGAAATTGCTGGGGTTAAAATCCAACAATTCCCCAGTCCCTGATGCTCTGCATCCCAGAGCAGTCAAGGAAGTGGCCCTAGAAATAGTGGACGCATTGGTGATCATTTTCCAGCATTCTATAGACTCTGGAAGAGTTCCAGTGGATTGGAGGGTAGCTAATGTAACTCCACTTTTTAAAAAAAGGAGTGAAAGAGAAAACGGGGAATTATAAAATCATAGAAACTAGAAGCAGGAATAGGCCATTCGGCCCTTTGACCCTGCTCTGCCACTTATCTTGATCATGGCTGATAATCACATTCAGTATCCTGATCCCCCCTTCCCCCCATATCCTTTGATCCCTTTAGCCCCAAGAACTGTATCTAATTTCTTCTTGAAATCAAGCTACGTTTTGGCCTCAACTACTTTCTGTGGTAGTGAATTCCACACATTCACCACCCTCTGGGAGAAGAAATTTCTCCTCCCCTCAGTTCTAAATGGTTTATTGCTTATCTTCAAACTATGACCCCTAGTTCTGGATTCCCCCAACATTGGAAACATTCTGAATCTATCCTGTCTAACCCTGTTAGAATTTTATAAGTTTCTATGAGATCCCCTCTCACTCATCTAAACTCCAGTGAATATAATCCTAATTGACTTAGTCTCTCCTCATATGACAGAGCTGCCATCCCAGGACTCAGCCTGGTAAACCTTCGCTGTACTCCCTCTGTTGCAAGGACATCCTTCCTCAGATAAGGACATCAAAACTGCACACAATACTCCAGATGTGGCCTCACCAACATCCTACACAATTTCAGCAAAACATCCCTATCCTTATGCCCAAATCCTTTCACTATGAAGGCCAACATTATAAACCAGTGAGCCTGGCATCTGTGGTGGGGAAAATGCTGGAGTCAATTGTTAAGGATGTAATAACTGAGCATTTGGAAAGCGATGATAGGATTGGTCCAAGTCAGCATGGATTCACTAAAAGGAAGTCATGCTTGACAAATCTTCTGGAGTTTTTTGAGGATGTGACCAGTAGAATGAACAAGTGTCAACTAGTGGATGTTGTATATCTGGACTTTCAAAAGGCTTTTGACAAGGTCCCACGCAAGAGATTAGTAAAATTAAAGCTCATGGTATTGGAGGTAACGTATTAACATGGATAGAAAACTGGTTGGCAGACAGGAAGCAGAGAGTGGGAATAAATGGGTCATTTTAAAAGAGTCAGGCAGTGACTAGTGGGGTACTGCAGGGTTCAGTGCTGGGCCCCAGCTGTTCACAATATACAGTAATGATTTGGATGAAGGAATTGAATGCAATATCTCCAAATTTGCAGATGACACTAAGCTGGGTGGCAGTGTGTGCTGTGAGGAGGATGCTAAGATGCTGCAGGGTGACTTTGACAGACTGACTGAGTGGGCAAATACTTGGCAAATGCAATATAATGTGGATAAATTTGAGGTTATCCACTTTGGTGGCAAAAACTGGAAGGAAGATCTGAATGGTGGCAGTTTAGGAAAATGAATCTGAATGGTGGCAGTTTAGGAAAAGGGGAAATGCAATGTGATCTGGGTGTCATGCTGGAACAGTCGTTACAGGTACAGCAGGCAGTGAGGAAAGCTAATGGCATGCTGGGTTTCATAGCAAGAGGATTTGAGTATCGGAGTAAGGATGTCTTGCTGCAGTTATACAGGGCCTTGGTGAGACCACACCTTGAGTATTGTGTGCAGTTTTGGTCTCCTAGTCTGAGGAAGGACATTCTTGTTATTGAGGGAGTCCAGTGAAGGTTCACTAGGCTGATTGCTGGAATGGCGGGACTGACATGTGAAGAGGGACTGGATCGACTGGGCTTGTACTCACTGGAATTTAGAAGAATGAGAGGGGATCTCATAGAAACATATAAAATCCTGTTCGGACTGGACAGGCTAGATGTGGGGAGAATGTTCCCGATCTTGGGGAAGTGCGGAACTAGGGATCACAGTCTAAGAATAAGGGATAAGCCATTCAGGACTGAGATGAGGAAGAAGTTCTTCACTCAGTGTTGTGAACCTGTGGAATTCTCTGCCACAGAAAGCTGTTGGGGCCAATTCGTTAGATATGTTCAAGAGGGAGCTGGACGTGGCCCTTGTGGCTAAAAGGATCAAGGGGTATGGAGAGAAAGCGAGAATGGGATACTGAAAGTGTATGATCAGCCATGATCATATTGAATGGTGGTGCAGGCTCGAAGGCCCTAATGACCTACTCCTGCACCTATTTTCTATGTTTCTATGTAATAGGGGAGGCAAATAGAATGTTGGCCTTTATTTCAAAGGGAATGGAGAATAAAAATAGGGGAAGACTTGCTAAAATTATACTAGCCACTAGTTGGACCACACCTGGAATTCTGTAAACATTTTTGATCTCCTTATCTAAGGATATATATACTAATATTGGAAGTTGTCCAGAGAGTGTTTACTAGGTTGATTACTGGTATATTGGGATTTTCTTATGAGGAGAGGTTGAGTAGACCTGGCCTGAAATTATTGGAGTTTAGAAGAATGAGAGGTGACTTTATTGAGACATATGCAATTCTCAGGGGGCTTGACAGGGTAGATGCTGAGAGTTTTCTCTTGTGGAAGAATCTAGGACCAGAGGGCATCATCTCAGAGGAAGGGGTTGCCCATTTAAGACAGAGATGAGGATGAATTTCTTCTCCCAAAGGGTAGTGAATCTGTGGAATTCTTTACCACCGAGGGCTGTAGAGGCTAGGTTGTCATGTATGTTCAAGGCTGAGATAGGCAGATTTTTAATCAGTAAGGGAATCGAGGGTTATGGGGATAAGGCAGGAAAGTGGGTTTGAGGGTTATATCAGAGCAGTTATCTCACTGAATAGCAAATCATTGAAGGGCTGAATGGACTCCTCCTGCTCCGTCATCTTATTGATTGCAGCAAAGGGCACCTTACTCTGGTAAGCACTAAGATTTTCTACTTCCTTAGACATAGGATAATACGTGTATCCACTGTTGCAATATGTCCCTGTTGCTGTGAGTTTGTCAAAGTTTTTCAAGCGATTGTGTTAGGTGGTGACTTGCAAATTCCAGACAGTATGCAAAGCAACTTGAGAAAATGCGGGGGCTGTTTGAATAGCCAATTCCAGGTAACAGAATTGAGTGTGTGATACCACACAAAGAATCAGCACAGCATTCATCTAGAACTGCCTGCGACTATCGAAGGGAAATGGATAAGCATCAGAAGAAGAAAAATAAATGCAGGGAAAAGGGTTGCAGAGTGGCACTAACTAATTTGCTGTTGCAGAGAGCTGGCGTAGACATGGGCGGCTGAATGGTCCCCTGAGCTCTCACCATTCTATCCCAATAACTTGTGTTAGCTGTACCCAATGCAAATGGTGAAGCTCTTTTCTTACTGCCAGTCTAATGGTTCAAAATTGAACGCGTTTGTCATCCATAATCAAATATTGAATGGTGTATGTATGGTGTACCCCTCCTATTCCTTAAGTTCTAATGTCATTGTACCGCCCACTCACCCAGCCACAATAATTAAATTACTTTAATTTTGGATGTATATGCAAGAAGCAAGGACAAAAAGAGGACATTGAAAACTTGATATTACCTTTAAAAATCCATAATTTGGTACCAATAGATTTTTTTACTGAAACCTCACCTGCTTGGCAGTAATGTACTGGAGAAATTGAAGCCAGTCATAAAATAGATTGTAGAACCAGACATAATGGAGTAGAGGTGGAGAAGGTGCTACTGTAATGGAAGGTAATAATGTAACAAAACGCTTGAAGGGGGCACAGTTTTGGAGTCTGAAGACAGTGCTGGAAAGGATCGATGGAACGCAGCACGCTAAAAGAAGGAATAATGGGAGGCCTCGTAACAATTCCAGTGCATTCCTGTCTGGCATCCTCTGTTCTACCCTTTGTTAACTTGATATCATCCAATATTCTGCTGTCCCAGTTCAAGTCACATTTACCCGTCATTCCCATACTCAATGACTCCTGGTCAAGCGATGCTCCAATATTAAAATTTGCATCCTTGTTCCAAATTCCTCCATGGACCTCCCCCTCCTTCTCTGTCTGACTCTGGTCCTACAGCCCTCCCAAGATACCGGCACTCTGCCCATTCTGATCTCGAGCTTTTCCAGTTTAATCTGTCCACCATTGGTGGCTGTGCCTTCAGCTGTCATAGCCCTAAGTTCTTTAATTCCCAGCTAAACCTTGTCCACCTATCTTTCTCTTTTATTTTCCTTTGAGCCACTCCTTAAAATCTATTCCTTTGACCATGTTTTCATCTGTCTTAATGTCTCCTTTTATGGCTCAGTATTAATGCTTTTGGGAAGTTCCTTGGGATGCTTTGTTATGTGTAAGGTGCTATATAAATCCAAGTTGTTGTTGTTAACCATAATGGAAAACCTAAAGAAAGAACCGTATCTTTAATTTGTAACCAATATGAATCAGTAAGCAACTTTGATTTGACTTGATTTATTATTGCCGCATGTATTAGTGTACAGTAAAAAGTATTGTTTCTTGCGCACGAAACACACAAAGCATACCGTTCTTAGAAGGAAACGAGAGAGTGCAGAATGTAGTGTTACAGTCATAGCTAGGGTGTAAAGAAAGATCAACTTAATGTGAGGTAGGTCCATTCAAAAGTCTGGCAGCAGCAGGGAAGAAGCTGTTCTTGAGTCGGTCAGTACATGACCTCAGACTTTTGTATCTTTTTCTCGACAGAAGAAGGCGGAAGAGAGAATGTCCGGGGTGCATGTGGTCCTTAATTATGCTGGCTGCTTTGCCGAGGCAGTGGGAAGTGTAGACAGAGTCGATGGATGGGAGGCTGGTTTGCGTGATGGATTGGGCTACATTCACGACCTTTTGTAGGTTTCTTGCGGTCCTGGGCAGAGCAGGAGCCATACCAAGCTGTGATCCAACCAGAAAGAATGCTTTCTATGGAGCATCTGTAAAAGCTGGTGAGAATTGTAGCGGACATGCCAAATTTCCTTAGTGTTCTGAGAAAGTACTTACGACTTATGAATGAGATAGAGTCGTGCCTTACAAATTTGGTGGAGTTTTTTGAGGAAATGACAAAAACGGTTGACGAAGGAAGGGCCGTGGATGTTGTCTATATGGATTTCAGTAAGGCATTTGACAAAGTCCCTCAAGGCAGGTTGGTTAAGAAGGTTAAGGCTCATGGGATACAAGGAGAGGTGGCTAGATGGGTAGAAAACTGGCTTGGCCACAAGAGACAGAGGGTAGCAGTCGAAGGGTCTTTTTCCGGCTGGAGGTCTGTGACCAGTGGTGTTCCGCAGAGCTCTGTACTGGGACCTCTGCTATTTGTGATATATATAAATGATTTGGAAGAAGGTGTAACTGTGTTATCAGCAAGTTTGCGGACGACTCAAAGATGGCTGGACTTGCGGATAGCGATGAACATTGTCGGACAATACAGCAGGATATAGATAGGTTGGAAAATTGGGTGGAGAAATGGCAGATGGAATTTAATCCAGAGAAATGCGAAGTGATGCATTTTGGAAGAACTAATGTAGGGGGGAGTTATACAATAAATGGCAGAGCCATCAAGAGTATAGAAACACAGAGGGACCTAGGCGTGCAGGTCCACAAATCCTTGAAGGTGGCAGCACAGGTGGAGAAGGGCGGCACGGTAGCATAGTGGTTAGCACTGCTGCTTCACAGCTCCAGGGTCCCGGGTTCGATTCCCGGCTCGGGTCACTGTCTGTGTGGAGTTTGCACATTCTCCTCGTGTCTGCGTGGGTTTCCTCCGGGTGCTCCGGTTTCCTCCCACAGTCCAAAGATGTGCGGGTTAGGTTGATTGGCCAGGTTAAAAATTGTCCCTTAGAGTCCTGAGATGTGTAGGTTAGAGGGATTAGTGGGTAAATATGTGGGGGTAGGGCCTGGGTGGGATTGTGGTCGGTGCAGACTCGATGGGCCGAATGGCCTCCTTCTGCACTGTAGGGTTTCTATGATTCTATGAAAAAGAAGGTGGTGAAGAAGGCATATGGTATGCTTGCCTTTATAGGACGGGGTATAGAGTATAAAAGCTGGAGTCTGATGTTGCAGCTGTATAGAATGCTGGTTAGGCCACATTTGGAGTACTGCGTCCAGTTCTGGTCGCCGCACTACCAGAAGGAGGTGGAGGCTTTAGAGAGAGTGCAGAGAAGGTTTACCAGGATGTTGCTTGGTCTTAGCTATGAGGAGAGATTGGGTAAACTGGGCTTGTTCTCCCTGGAAAGACGGAGACTGAGGGGAGACCTAATAGAGGTGTACAAAATTATGAAGGGTATAGATAGGGTGCTTTTTCCCAGGTCGGAGGTGACGATCACGAGGGGTCACAGGCTCAAGGTGAGAGGGGCGAGGTATAACTCAGATATCAGAGGGACGTATTTTACACAGAGAGTGGTGGGGGCCTGGAATGCGCTGCCAAGTAGGGTGATGGAGGCAGACACGCTGGCATCGTTTAAGACTTACCTGGATAGTCACATGAGCAGTCTGGGAATGGAGGGATACAAACGAATGGTCTAGTTGAACCAATGAGCGGCACAGGCTTGGAGGGCTGAAGGGCCTGTTTCCTGTGCTGTACTGTTCTCTTTGTTGTTGAATACAGAGTACTGGACTATTGGTAAGATACTTGGTAGTGTGGATGAGCAGGGAGATCTCGGTGTCCATGAGCATAGATCCCTGAAAGTTGGCACTCTGGTTGATAGGGTTGTTAAGAAGGCGTACGGTGTGTTAGCCCTTATTGGTACAGGGATTGAGTTTCGGAGCCATGAGGTCATGTTGCAGCTGTACAAAACTCTGGTGCAGCCGCATTTGGAGTATTGTGTACAGTTCTGGTCGCCGCATTACAGGAAGGATATGGAAGCATTGGAAAGGGTGCAGAGGAGATTTACCAGGATGTTGCCTGGTATGGTGGGAAGGTCTTATGAGGAAAGGCTGAGGGACTAGAGGCTGTTTACGTTAGAGAGAAGGTTAGGAGGTGACTTAACAGAGGCATACAAGATATTTCAGAGGATTAGATAGGGTGGATAGTGAGAGCCTTTTTCCTTGGATGGTGGTGGCTAGCACGAGGGGACATAGCTTTAAATTGAGGGGTGAGAGATATAGGACAGATGTTAGAGGTAGGTTCTTTACTCAGAGAGTAGTAAGGGCGTGGAATGCCCTGCCTGCAATAGTAGTGGACTCGTCAACATTAAGAGCATTCAAATAGTTATTGGATCAACATATGGATGATATTGGAATAGTGTAGGTTAGATGGGCTTTAGATTGGTTTCACAGGTCGGCGCAACGTCGAGGGCCGAAGGGCCTGTACTGCGCTGTAATGTTCTATGTTCTATGTTGTTCTATGAGTGTCAATATTGTAATTGATTGAAAACAATAAGTAGCAGCATGAGATGGAAACTAGTAGATTGATACAGACAGAAGGGAGAGGTGTAATGAAGAGATTGAAAGCAATCGAGATGAAAGGAAATACTGTGATAGAGATGGAAGGCAGCAGACAATGTTGTAATAGAGAGATGGAAGGCAGCAGGCAATATTGTAATGGAGAGATGGAAGGCAGCAGACAATGTTGTAATAGAGAGATGGAAGGCAGAACACAATGAAAAGGCTGGATGACTGATCAGGGTGTGGAGATTGAAGGGATTGGAGGTGTGGGGGAAACAGCTTGAATAGATGGCAGTAATGAAGTTGAAGACAGCAGAGGATGATGTGATGGAAAACAGTGCAATAAGGGAAGAAATAAAGGAAAGACAGAAATGGGAAGTATGAAAGCAGTACTGTGGTACAAAGAAGATAAGAGGCACAATTACAAAAGCAGAAAGGTCATGATGAGGTTGTATAGAACTTTGATGAGGCCACAGCTGGAGCACTGTGTGCAGTTCTGGTCGTCACATTATAGGAAGGATGTGATTGCACTGGAGGGGGTACAGAGGAGATTCACCAGGATGCTGCCTGGGATGGGACATTTAAGTTGTAAAGAGAGGTTGGATAGGCTTGTGTTGTTTTCGTTGGAGCAGAGAAGACTGAGGGGCGACCTGATCGAGGTGTTCAAGATTATGAGGGGCATGGACATGTGGATAGGGGGCAGCTTTTCCCCTTAGCTGAAGGATCAGTTATGAGTCATCATAAGTTAAAAGTGAGGGGTGGGAGGTTTAGGGGGATTTGAGGAAAACCTTTTTTACCCAGAGGGTAGTGACTAACTGGAATGCGCTGCCTGGGAGGATGGTGGAGAGAGGATGCCTCACATCCTTTAAAAAGTACCTGGATGAGTACTTGGCACGCCTTAACATTCAAGGCTATGGGCCAAGTGCTGGCAAGTGGGATTAGATGGGCAGGTCAGGGCCTTTCATGCGTCGGTGCAGACTCGATGGACCGAAGGGCCTCTTCTGTACTGTAGGATTCTGTGATTCAGTGATTGTAATGGACCAATGACAGGACTGTAATATATAGATTGTAGGCACCACTGTAATGGTGAACTGGAGGATACTGCAGGGATGGAGAGATTGGAAGCACTATACTGGAGATATGGAAGCAATACGATAATGTGAAAGATGGCTGACAGTACTTTACAAAAGATGGAAGGTAACGGGCATTGGGGAAATGGAAAGCAGAAGGCAATGTTGTAACACAGAAATCAGGTATTATTGTAATGGTGAATTGCAAGGCACGGTAATGCCTATGGATAGATTATAAACACTATTGTCATGGAGAAACTGAAGGCGGTAATGCAATGGAGAGATTGGAGGCATTCCCACAACAGAGATAGAAGTAGGCAGAATTTTAAAGGCAACTTGGGAGGCAGCATGCAAAAGTTTGAAAGCAATGTTTTATAAATGAATATCAGTTGCTAGCACTGTAACAGATGGATAGCTATAGGCACGACTCACAGCACCCGGTTAAAGTCCAACAGATTTATTTGGTAGCATGATCTTTTGGAGCACTGCTCCTTCATCAGGTGAGTCAAGGAACAGCACTCCGAAAGCTCGTGATATCAAATAAACCTGTTGTACTTTAACTTGGTGTTGTGAGACTACTTACTGTGTTTACCCCAGTCCAATGCCGGCAACTCCACATTATAGGCAGGGCTGTAACAGTGAAATGGAAGGCAGCACTATAACAATGAAAGGCAATGTTGTAAATGATATAAACAAAAGGCATTATTGTAACAGAGATGGAAGGTGGAATTTGATTGGAGAGAAGGTCTTACTGCAACAAGATGCTCAAAGAGTAGATAGTAAAGAGGGTTGAAGACAGTTTAAAGAGGTATATAAACAATAAATGATGGACTGTCATAGAAAGTCTGATTAGAATGATGGAAGGTAGAGTGTAGTAATGGAGAGATGGAAGGAGCGATTGTTGTTGATTGAAGGTCTTAGGCATTACTGTAAAAGATGGAAAACTGTATTTTAATCAATTAGATCTCCGTGCAATAGTCACCAAACAGGAAGAAAGTCAATTACATCATGAAGTAACTAAAACAGTAAATTTCAAGGTCACAATAGCCAGTTTTACTGCTTCATACTGATATTCATTTATACTGGTTAGCACTGCTGCCTCACAGCGGGTTCGATTCCCGACTTGGGTGACTGTCTGTGCGGAGTTTGCACATTCTCCCCGTGTCTGTGTGGGTTTCCTCTGGGTGCTCTGGTTTCCTCCCACAGTCCAAAGAGGTGCGGGTTGGGTGGATTGGCCATGGTAAATTGCCCCTTAGTCTCGAGGGGCTAGCTAGGGTAGATGCATGAGGTTATGGGGGTAGGGCTTGGGTGGATTGTGAGTGGTGCAAATTGGATAGAACATAGAACATAGAACAGTACAGCACAGTACAGGCCCTTCGGCCCTCGATGTTGTGCCGAGCTTTGTCCGAAACCAAGATCAAGCTATCCCACTCCCTATCATTCTGGTGTGCTCCATGTGCCTATCCAATAACCGCTTGAAGGTTCCTAAAGTGTCCGACTCCACTATCACAGCAGGCAGTCCATTCCGCACCCCAAGCACTCTCTGAATAAAGAACCCACCTCGGACATCCCTCCTATATCTCCCACCATGAACCTTATAGTTATGCCCCCTAGTAACAGCTACATCCACCCGAGGAAATAGTCTCTGAAATGGATGGGCCAAATGTAGGATTCTAAAAAAAATACCAACACAGTGTTTGTTGCTCTCTCATTGGGCAGTGGGTGCAGAGCGTTCAAACCCAAAAAAATCCATTATTTTATTGATCAAACCTTCGATCAGCTGATAGATACAAGAGATGTACTGTCAGCGCTAGTTTGTGGTGAAACTGGATTTGTTGAGCTCGAGTTTCTACATTTTTCTCAGCTAATACAGTCAATAATCATCTTTCATTATTTTTTGATAAACACAAAACCAATGCTTGGACTTTGTACGTTTGCCTAACAAGACTGTTTGTTCTTATCAATTTCTTTATTTGAACTGTTAAATTAATGGCAGTGATAATATTTCTGTTGAAACCTTATTGTGAAATCCCCATATGAAAAATAGACCTATTGAATAGTTTTTTTTGTCTGGCAAGTTTATATCCAAATATGTTCTAAAATCTTACCCCAGCGATCGGAACGATGCTCATAGTCATTAGTTTCAACTTTCTGATGCGTGTATTCATCAATATCCAAGATAGGCATAAAGCCAGTGGCCTTAGTTTGGATAAGACTCTGTATAAACTGGGAAGGAGGTAGCAAAGGAACTAAAGAGAATGGGATTCTGTTGCAATGTGTTCCAGACTCCTTTGTACTTATCAGGAAAGAATGAATGGGCGGCGAAAAAGAAACGAGAATGCTGAGGATGACCTCACATAAGAAATATGGAATAGGAACAGGAGTAGACCATGTGACTCCTTAAGTCTGCTCTGTATGATCATGGCTGACAGAGTTGTTACGTCACAGCACAGAAGACCCACTGGGATATGTCAGTTCTCAGTAGAACAATCCAGCCATCCCATAGCCCTGCAAGTTCTTTTAAGTGCCCATTCAATTTTCTTTTGAAATCATTGATTGTCTCTGCTTCCAACAACTTCATAAGCAGCAAGTATCAGGTCACTATCACTTACTGTGTGAGAAAGTTCTTCCTCATATGCACCCTGCCCAAAGCCTTCAATCTGTGCCTCTTATTCTTTATCCCATTGGTGAATGGGAACAGTTTCTTCTTATCTGCCTTATCCAAAACGGTCATAATCTTGTACACCTCCATCAAGACTCCCCTCAACATCCTGCACTCCAAGCAGAACAATCCCAGCTTCTCCAACCTAACCTTGTAGCTAAACTCCCTCATCCCGAGATTGATTTCTGGTAAATCTCCTCTACACCCTCTCATGGAGCCTCACATCCTTCCTGAAGTATAAAGAACTGGACACAATACTCTTTGTTGTGACTTAATCAGAGCTTTAAGGGTTCCAATGTCCCACAATTCCGAAGCCCGCTCTGACCTATCATATTGCAAACAACACATTGATCCTCCTTACCTTCCCAGTTCTATTCCGGCTAACGCGTGACACGGACTAATCCAGGGATGACTACTTTTGAGTTCCTACTTTTTAATTTCTTCCGCAGCTCCTGATAGTCTAACCATAGCATCCCAATAGCTGCTGTCTCCATGGCATTGATACCAACGTGTACACATTCCATCCCCCTGCACAACATTCTTTACACTTTCCATGGTGTCCTTCACTCTGGAATCAGGGAGACACCACGGAATCAGTGCTGGCCCATGATCTGGGGTGGAGGAGGGGGGGGGCCGGGGGGGCCAGGGGGTGGGGGGGAGGGGGGCGGGGCGGGGTGGTGGGAGGGAGGAGGTCAACAATCAAGGTGGTTGTGGGGCTGGCCAGTGATTGGAGTCATGATGTGGAGATGCCGGCGTTGGACTGGAGTAAACACAGTTTGGACTTTAACCTGGTGTTGTTAAAACTCTTACAGTGATTGGAGGCCAGTGATCGGGAGGTTGGCTATGGGAGGGCCAGTGCGCATGCGCCAATCGCCCCACTGATAGGTTGGCGCATATGCCGTGGCCCGCTCAGCGCTATGCTGTTAGCCTCTCGGGCAGGAATAGGCCCCACCCACCACTTTCCATAGTGAATCCCGCTGAGGCTCTCTGCATTGCACAGAGTGTTGGAGGTTCATTCTGGTAAGTACGCCCAAATGGGCACTCAGTTTTGGGAGAATCCCAGCTCACGTGTGATACAACAATTAAAAAAATGCCTATCTGTCCCCCTAACTGTGGAATCTTCTATAGCAACTCTATTTATACCCTTTGCTATTGCCCCCCTCTACACTCCGTTACCCAATAGGGCCATGACTGCAATCCTTTCAGGTGTTGTCACACATGCGGTCTCCATTGCTGAGTCCTGATATAACGGTGGCAAAGAGTCTCCAGCATGTCCACCTCTTCCTACTCTTCCAAATGGCTGACCATTGACTACCCCAACCTCTCGCTGCCTTGTGGGTGACCACCTCCTGGAACATTTGATCCAGGGAACTCCCGTCCTCCTGGATGCTCCACAGTGACGCCAGCTGCTCCACAAGCTCGGAAATCCTGAGCGTGAGTTCAAGCAGCTGGAGACACTTCCTACACTGGTGCTTTCCAAGCCTCCGTCTGCTTCCCTCAAGCTCTCTCGCCTCTTCTCAGCTGACTTCTACTCTCTAACTCTCTGAACAACTAATCACCTTTTTGCTGTTCTGTGCTAACGCTCCACGTTTTTTGGTTGATTTATTCTCAGAGCACTCTCCCTATTTCCTGTGACCCTCTCTCCCTCTCCCCCATTAACTCCCAGGGGGCAATTTTAACATTTTCTTACTAAATGCTGGACGGACTTGAAACTGGGAGAGGCTTTTATTCACAACAAGATTGGAGCACACTACTTAACAATATTATCCCAGACTAAGGGCTACTAGGAAGTAGCAGTGACCTTTATACTCCTGTAACAAGGCGGAGCCGAATGGAGTGTACCACATAAACAATAATAACAGGTGGAACACCCCAACCCTAACCCCAACAGTAACAAGAGTAACATATGTACAAGTACCCATAGTGGTAACCATCTATGGTTCACCACACCCACCCATACGCGATCTGCCTGCAAAAATATCAGCAAGCCTGTTGCTCGCTGCAGAAGCCTGTGGGCGGGGCTTAACATGCCCGAAAGCCTGCAGAGGGAGGTAGTGCGCATGTGCATGTCTCTGATGCTGCACATGAGCATTAGCAGTAGCAGGGGTCTGACAGAAAAGAGCGAGCTGTCAGGCCCCTGCTACTGCAGGCAGCCTGAAGCAGCCAACCCCCCACCCCCACAATCACGGGGCCCCGCGGCCCGAGATACAGCCCCTGCCAACCCACCCCGCTGCCCAGACTGATCGCAGACACCCCCTTCCCCACCGATCGCAGACCTGCCACCCTCCCCCACTGATCGCAGGCCTGCTGTCCTCCCCCATTGATCGCGGACCCGCCGCCCTCCCCCCACCAATCCCTGCAGAGTGGCAACGGGCTCCCTCTCCCTCCCTCTCCCCCACCGATCCCTGCAGAGTGGCAGAGTGACAGAGTGGCAGCGGGCCCCTCCCCCCATTAGCCCTTCCCCCATTGGCCCCACCCCTACTGGCCCTGCCTCCCATTAGCCCCACCCCCTCAGCACTGCCCGGTGAGCAGTGCCCAGTTGACACTGCCAGTCTGGCACTGCCCAAGTGGCACCTCCCTTACCCCCGGCCTCTCTGGGGCTGGGCCTCAATGGCCTCCAGTTCCACCGGCGAGGCCAACTCGCTTGTTCCCCGTTCATGGGGAGCATGTCTATTCCTTGCCGGCGTGAACCTTTCCCGGCAAGGTCATAAAGGGGGGAGTGCGGGCCTGGACGATTAAGCACTGGGCTCACTAAGCTTATATAAAATAGCATTAAAATAAATTAACATAAATTAACCTCGCTCCCACACATTTCCAGCACTCGTAAAATGGCGCCGGTCTTGAAAACCGCCGCCAATCGCGCTAAACGCTTTACGCCCGACTACTATCATGTCACACCCAAAATAGGCGCAACACGATGGGAAAATCACCCGCCCAGTCTCTCTCTCTCTCTCTCTCTGTCCCCCATTGACTCCCACCGTCTCTCTCTCCCTTCTCCATTGATTCCTACAGTCTCTCTCTCTCTCTCTCACTCTGAGTCCCTCTCTCTCTCTCTTCCCCATTGACTTTCAGAATCACCTCTTTCTCTCCTTTGACTCTCACAGTCTGTCTCTCTCTCCCTGTTTTCTGTGACTCCCACAGTCTCTCTCTCTCTTCTCCATTGACTCCTGTAGTCTCCCTCTCTCTCATTGATTCCCCGCTCTCTCTCTCCCTTTTCCTCACTGTATCCTATAGTCTCTCTCTCTCCCTCTCCCACATTGACGCCCACAGTCTCTCCCTCTCTTCCACATCGCTCCCTCTCCCACGTTGATTTTCACTGGCTCTCTCTCTCTCTGTGACTAATGCTGTTTTCACACCACCTCTTTTACCCATCAGCCTCCAGTACTGTTTTGCCACAAGCTCAGTCTCTCTCGCTCTCCCCCCTCACTGTCTCTTCAGGCTGACTCTCTCGATCTGCCTCCTGGTGACTCTTTGCTTTTATCTGTGGCTTCACCACCTTGGCAGAAAAAACAGAAAGGTAGAGTATTTCTGAAATATTTAGACAAAGAGACCAAAACCAAACACAATGCTCCAGGTGCAGTCTCATAAAGGCAGCAAAACATCTTTACTCCTGTACTCCAATCCCCTTACAATAAAGGCTAACATACCATTTGCCTTCCTAATTACTTGCTGCACTTCCATGTTAGCTTTTCGTGACTCCTGAACAAGAGCATCCAGGCCCTTTTGGACATCAACACTTCCCAACCTCTCACCATTAAAAAAATACTGTGCCTTTGTGTTTTTTTCTACCAAAGTGAATAACCTCACACTTATCCACATTATATTCCATCTGTCATGTTCTTGCCCACTCACTTAGTCTGCCTAAATCCCCATGAAGCCTCTTTGCAACCTTCCCACAACTCACGCTCCCACCTAGTTTTGTATCATCAGCAAATTTGGAGATACTACATTTGGCTCACATCCAAATTATGTTTTTAGATTGTGAGCAGCTGGGGCCCCAGCAATGATCCTTGTGGTACCCCACTTGTAACAACCTGCCACCCTGAGAATAATCTGTTTATTCCTGCTCTCTACTTTCTGTCTGTTAACCAATTCTGAATCAATGTATTACCCTAATTCCATGTGCTCTAAGTTTGTTTACTAACCTACGAAGTTTGCAGACGACACAAGGGTAACGAAGTTTGCAGACGACACAAAGATAAGTGGAAAAGTGAATCGTGTGGAGGACGGAGAAGATCTGCAGAGAGATTTGGACAGGCTGAGTGAGTGGGCGAGGATATGGCAAATGGAGTATAACGTTGAGAAATGCGAGGTTATACACTTTGGAGGAAATAATAACAAATGGGATTACTATCTCAATGGAAACAAATTAAAACATGCTACCGTGCAAAGGGACCTGGGGGTCCTTGTGCATGAGACGCAAAAGCCCAGTCTGCAGGTACAACAGGTGATCAAGAAGGCAAATGGGATGTTGGCCTATATCGCGAGGGGGATAGAATATAAAAGCAGGGATGTCTTGATGCACCTGTACAGGGCATTGGTGAGGCCGCAGCTGGAATACTGTGTGCAGTATTGGTCCCCTTATATGAGGAAGGATATATTGGCATTGGAGGGAGTGCAGAGAAGGTTCACCAGGTTGATACCGGAGATGAGGGGTTTGGATTATGAGGAGAGGCTGAGGAGATTGGGTTTGTACTCGTTGGAGTTTAGAAGGATGAGGGGGGATCTTATGGAGACTTATAAGATAATGCGGGGGCTGGATAGGGTGGAGGCGGAGAGATTCTTTCCACTTAGTAAGGAAGTTAAAACTAGAGGACACAGCCTCAAAATAAAGGGGGGTCGGTTTAAGACAGAGTTGAGGAGGAACTTCTTCTCCCAGAGGGTGGTGAATC
This sequence comes from Mustelus asterias, assembly GCF_964213995.1. Lineage (NCBI taxonomy): Eukaryota > Metazoa > Chordata > Chondrichthyes > Carcharhiniformes > Triakidae > Mustelus > Mustelus asterias. The sequence continues at coordinate 70,542,137 of NC_135811.1, read as the reverse complement.
TCTGGAATTCTCTGCCCACTGAGGTGGTGGAGGCTACCTCGCTGAATATGTTTAAAGCGCGGATGGATGGATTCCTGATCGGTAAGGGAATTAAGGGTTATGGGGATCAGGCGGGTAAGTGGTACCGATCCACGTCAGATCAGCCATGATCTTATTGAATGGCGGGGCAGGCTCGAGGGGCTAGATGGCCTACTCCTGCTCCTATTTCTTATGTTCTTATGTTCTTATGTACTGTGTGGGACCATATCAAAAGCCTTCTGAAAATGTAAATACACCACATCCACTGGTGCTCCTTCATCCATGCTACAAGTATCATCCTCAAAAAACTCCCAACAGGTTTGTCAAAAATGATTTCACTTTCATAGATGCATTTTGACTCTGCCATTTATTTCCAAGTGTTCCTTTATCACTTCTTTTAAAACAGATTCTAACATTTTCCCTATTCGCGATGTCAAACTAACAGATCTGAAATTTTTTGTTTGTTCTCTCCCTCTTTTCTTAAACAGTGGGGTTACATTTGCTACTGTCTGCAGGAACCATTCCAGAATCTATAGAACTTTGGAAGATGGGCGGCACGGTAGCACAGTGGTTAGCACTGCTGCTTCACAGCTCCAGGGACCTGGGTTCGATTCCCGGCTTGGGTCATTGTCTGTGTGGAGTTTGCACATTCTCCTCGTGTCTGCGTGGGTTTCCTCCGGGTGCTCCGGTTTCCTCCCACAGTCCAAAGATGTGCAGGTGAGGTTGATTGGCCATGCTAAAATTGTCCTTAGTGTCCTGAGATGCGTAGGTTAGAGGGATTAGTGGGTGGATATGGGGATAGGGCCTGGGTGGGATTGTGGTCGGTGCAGACTCGATGGGCCGAATGGCCTCTTTCTGTACTGTAGGGTTTCTATGATGACAAACGCATCCACTATCTCTATAGCAACTTCTTTCTACACTCTGGGATGGAGCTCATCTAGTCCAGGGGACTTATCAACCTTCCCTCCAGTTGAGTGCTACCTCCTTATTAATACTAATTTCTTTCAGTTCCTCGTTTTCACAGTATTTCTGGGAGATTTTCTATATCTTCCTCTGCAAAGATAGACACAAAGTAATTGTTTAGTTTCTCCACCATTTCCCTATTCTCCATTATAAATGTTCCTGTTTCTGCCTGTAATGGACCCTTGAATGGTACATTTGTCCTTTTTTCCTTTTCACACAGCTAAAGAAGCTTTTATGTTTCTCACCAGCTTGCATTCATATTCTCTTTCCCTTTTCTTTCTATCAATTTAATTGTCCTACTTTGCTAGATTCTCCCAATCCTGGGGCTTGCCACTGTTTCTGGCATCGTCATAAGCCATTGATCAATTGCAATTTTTCAGTTCTTTTGTTAGCCACAGTTGATTTGCCTTTTGTGTTGGATTTTGTATCTTAGAGGAATGTATATTTGCTGTAGACCATGCAATACCTCTTTAAATATTAACCATTGCCTGTCAAATGTTAGTGTATTTTCCCAATCTACCACAGCCAAATTGCCCCTCATACCTTCATAGTTTCCTTTGTTCAGAAATATGACCCTACTTTCAGAATGAGCTAGATCACTTTGAACATTAATGTAAAATTCTATATTATGATCACTATTTCCTAAAGGCTCCTGTACAGCAAGGTCTTAATTAGCCCTTTCACATGACATAATATTATTTTCTTCAACGTACTGTCTGTGTGGTATTTGCACATTCTCCTCGTGTCTGCGTGGGTTTCCTCCGGGTGCTCCAGTTTCCTCCCACAGTCCAAAGATGTGCGGGTTAGGTTAATTGGCCATGCTAAATTGCCCCTTTGTGTCAGGGTGATTAGTGGGGTAAAATGCCTGGGGTTGTGGGAATTGGGCATAGGTGGGATTGTGGTCGGTGCAGACTCGATGGGCCGAATGGCCTCCTTCTGTATTGTAGGGATTCTATGATTCTTGAGAAACACATCACGTACAGGAATTCATCCTCCACTTCATTACCACTAATTAGATTTCCCCAGTCTATATATAATTTGAAGTCACCCATTATTACAGTATTACCCCTACTGCATACATCCCTAAATGACAGACAACTGGATTTATATTGTTCTGTGTTGGCATCATTTTAAATGATCTACGTACTCCAGCTTGATTTCTTTCAGCAATTTTAGCAAGGGAGTAAATGTGGAGAGACAAACTAGAATCTTTTTGTTTCTCCGAGAATAACTGGGGAATGAGAATCAGGTATAAAGATCAGAGAGCTGTGTCTCAGAGACCACTTAGCAAAAGGCAGTTAAGATTAAACAAAAATGTAGAACATAGCTGAAGGTCGAAAGATTAGAACTGGGTTTAACCCAATCGCACAGCCACAGAAAACATACACCAACGCTGATGTGTGCAGACACAGCCCAAAGTAACTCAATAGTAGAAGAATGGGACACTTTCCTTTTAAAGGTCAGAGCATTGGCAGAATGGCCAGCAGTCCTGCAGCCTCGTGATGGCCTGTAGGAGTGGAGTTGATTGCTTCAAGTCTGGAAACTGGTCTATATTGTTCTCTCAGGTGTCAGAGTGCTCTGAAGAGTTGCCTGGAACCCATGGAAAGATAGGCAGGCTAGAAAACCGGAACTGGTACCTCTGAGCCTAGGAACCAGGTTATAATACTGGCATGTCACCTTGTCATTTATATCATGCTGCAGCACACGTGTTGTTTAAGGACAAATATTGTTACGAGTCAGTGTGAGTAAATCCTGTCTGAATGAAAAGCATTCAGGAGCAAATATAAGTTATTGTCATTGGGCTAACAACCCCTTCTAATCAGAGTTACCACAGAAAATTCACTAACAGTCAGGAACACATATGGACCAGAAGCTAAGCTTCACAGACAATATCAACTGTATTTTTAAAAAGGCTAGCCAGTGCCTGTTTATAATTAGAAAACTGAAAGGGTTTGGAGTGAGTCAAGGTGTTTCAGAAAAGTAAAACTAAAGTTTATTTATTAATCACAAGGCTTACATTAACACTGCAATGAAGTTACTGTGAAATTCCCCTCGTCGCCAGGTTTCGGCACCTGTTCGGGTCAATGCACCCTAACCAGCATGTCTTTCAGACTGTGGGAGGAAACCGGAGCACCCGGAGGAAACCCACGCAGACGCGGGGAGAATGTGCAAACTCCACACAGACAGTGACCCAAGCTGGGAATCGAACCCAGGTCCCTGGCGCTGTGAGACAGCAGTGCTCACTGTGCCACCGTACCATTTGGTAGAGAGTATTTTAACATTCAATGTGACAGTCTGGTTTAGTAACCTGAGTGTGAAATACAAAAGTAAGCTGGCCAGAATCGTTAACACTGCAGGAAAAAGCATTGGGAAATATCAGACACAGTTTGATAACCTATTCAATAACAGTTAAGTAGTCTATGGACCACAAATTAGTGATAAGCATGTAGAAGAACAAATTTACAGGGTCATTACAGAGAAATGCAAACATTATTGAGTAGTGTAATGGCAGTCTTTAATTACCCAAATGTAGACTGGAACAGTGATAGTGCAAAGGGTGGTGAGGGGCAAATGTTCCTAGATTGTGTCCAGGGAAATATTCTACAGCAGTATGTGTCCAGTCCAACAAGAAGGTGTGCAATGTTGGACCTGGTTCTTGGAGAGGAGGTGGGCCAAATAGATAAAGCGTCAGTGGGGGAACATTTAGGAAACAGTGATCATTGTAATGTAAGATTTAGGATGAAGACAGGAAAGGACATAGGCAATCCAGAGTGAAAATAATTAAGTGGGGGAGAGCAGATCTCGATGGGGCAAGAACAGAGCTGGGCGGGTTAGGCTGGAATGAAAGGTTGGCGGGAGAATCTGTAGCTGAACAATGGGGCTGCCTTCTAAACAGAAATGTTCCAGACACAGTCAATATTTCCTTAAAAGGAAAGGCCAGGTAAACAATTCCAGAACTCCCTGGATGAAAAAGGAGATGGAAATTAAGGTAAGGAAGAAAAAGTGTGCTTATGACAGGTGTGAGGTAGAAAATACAATTGAGAATCAAGAGAAATACAGAAGGTTCTGAGGGGAGGTGAAAATGCACATTAGAGAAACAGAGGGATCATTAGAAAATAACTGGCAGACAGAATAAAGGGGAATCTCAAAGTCTTCTGAAGGCATATAAATAGTAAAAGGGTGGTAAAAGGAGCAAGGCAAATGACAGGCCTAAAAGGGGATTTACACATGGAGAGAGGGGGCATGGCTGAGGTAGTAAATGAATACTTTGCATCTGTCTTTACCAAGGATATAGATGCCACCCAGGATATGGTGACACAATGGGAAACTCTGTCCCTAGAAGGATTCCATATTTGCAAAGGAGGAAGTATTGAATAGACTGTTGGTACTGAAAGTTGACAAGGCACTGGGACTGGACGAGATTCATCCAAGGGTATTGAAGGAAGTGAGACTGGAAATTGCAGGGGCGCTGGCCATCCAGCTTTCCCTCCTCTCAGGGTGATAAACACAGTAAGAAGTCTCACAACACCAGGTTAAAGTCCAACAGGTTTATTTGGTAGCAAAAGCCACTAGATTCTGGAGCGCTGCTCCTTCGTCACGTAAGTGGGAGTTCTGTTCACAAACAGGGCATATAAAGACACAAACTCAATTTACAAAATAATGGTTGGAATGCGAGTCTTTACAGGTAATCAAGTCTTAAAGGTACAGACAATATGAGTGAAGAGAGGGTTGAGCACAGGTTAAAGAGATGTGTATTGTCTCCAGCCAGGACAGTTCAAGGATAAGCCCAGCAATTACAGACCAGTCATTTCAATTTCAGTGGGAAGAAAGCTTCTCAGAAGATTACTCAGGATAGAATTTATAGTCACATGGAAAAATGTGGGTTGATTAGAATGAACCGGGGATTTTAGGCAGGATTTTCCAGTTTCGGGGTGAGTGTGGGCGGAAAATTCCGCCCGATGGGTCAAATGGCTGGGAGGTTTGTGTGGAACATAAACACCAACATAGAAATGGGCCAAATGGCCTGTTGCTGTGCTGTAACTTCCATGTAATGCAGGAAATATAAACACTCTACTACGTTTCACATCCTCAGACCATCACAGACACAGAATTACTGTTCACTAGGCAAGCATAGCTAGGTGTTTGCGGATATGAATGCTGCTTTAGATCCTGGGAACTTTGAGTTTTAAAGACCCAGAAATGCCTGTTTCTGGGAAAGCTGTGTGGGGAGAGTTGTAAGGTCTGTATTTGTTTGCAGTCAGGGAGCTGTACGGTAGGGTTACTGCTGCACGTTGGCTCAGAGGCAATCAGCAGCAGCGGTGTGAGGTCTGGGACCCTGGGCCGGGCCTTAACCTCCACCGGGTCCACCCTCCACAGGCTCCAGATTCACAGCCACACTGCGAGCTCCCGACATCCCGATCAACGCTGACTGTTTCACCTGGTGACCAAACTTGCCCTTGTGCCCCACATAATGATAGAAATCACTCAACATGGTGCCTGTGCCTGCTGCCTGTGTCACAAAGTGATCATAGATCATAGAAACCCTACAGTGCAGAAAGAGGCCATTTGGCCCATCGAGTCTGCACCGACCACAATCCCACCCAGGCCCTACCCCCATATCCCTACATATTTTACCCGCTAATCCCTCTAACCTCCGCATCTCAGGAAACTAAGGGGCAATTTTATCATGGACAATCAACCTAACCCGCACATCTTTGGACTGTGGGAGGAAACCGGAGCACCCGGAGGAAACCCACACAGACATGGGGAGAATGTGCAAACTCCACACAGACAGTGACCCAAGCCGGGAATCGAACCCAGGTCCCTGGAGCTGTGAAGCAGCAGTGCTAACCACTGTGCTGCCGTGCCGTGGTTGTGAGAGGATTTCCCTCCTGTTCTCATTGATATTATCACTGAACCAAATACTCCGAATCTGTTACTCCTCGACGCAAGTGAATGGCGTACATTGAATGGTAAACTGAATGAGCTGTACTTGGGGTTTTGTTCCAATTGATTTTGTCATATCACTAACTCTTGCTGCAGTACTCCAGCTTTCATCACCTGCCATCCCATACGCAATGCTCCGCCTCACACACCCACCATTGGCCACATCAATCAGGACATCACATTACTGGCCAATGCAAAGCAAGTTGACTCTTCATGATTTGATTGGTTGATTCCCAGCTGTCAGTCGAGGGGCTGTTCATGATCCTGGCCTAAAGCTGGAGACAGTTGCTAAACTCTGTCAAAGTGAGATGTCAGCAGCAGACGAGAGAGAGTGAGAGTTCAATAAAGTCCAGCAAGTTAAAGGAGATAAACAAAAGTCATGTCGGGGATAACTTTCTCAAAGAAGGATTCCTGAAAGAGAAAGTTCATTAAAACAAGTAGCGAGATGCTAGCAATGTGAAAATGAGCCGACAGGAACCGCTGTGAGTCAGCAGGTCAGGCAGCGTCTGTGATGCAAATATGAATATTTCCTGCCCAGCCCAGAGTCAGACACTCTCTCGGTGGCACAGTGGTTAGCACTGCTGCCTCACAGCGCCAGGAACCTGGGTTTGATTCCCAACGTGGGTCACTGTCTGTGTGGAGTTTGCACATTCTCCCTATGTCTGTGTGGGTTTCCTCTGAATGCTCCGGTTTCCTCTCGCGGTCTGAAAGGTGTGCTGGTGAGGTGCATCGGCCATGCTAAATTCTCCCTCAGTGTATCCGAACAGGTGCCAGAGTGTGGTGACTAGGGGATTTTCACAGTAACTTCATTGCAGTGTTAATGTAAGCTTTACTTGAGACTAATAAATAAACTTAAAAAGCAGAATAAGTAGAGGCTAAGAAACAGCTCTTCAGTCTGGCAATAAGAATGTAGCAATTGCTAAACTAAAGAATATCAAAACTCATCTAATTCTCCTACCCTGAAGGGAGTTGCATGATATACTGGGAATGAAGTTGCAAACTAATCATGGCAATAAATTTCTTATCGGGTTAATCAACAGCAGACCCAACCTTAAGTCAAGGATAAAGCTATAGGGTGCAAAGTCATATATTCCTCCCAAACACACTGCATTCACCACAGCTCATGTCTCAAATCACTCAGTTACTGTCTCACAGAATGTTACTTTCTGAAAGTGATTGATCTACTTTGCCTTTGATGCAACTTTCATGCTGGGAATTCCCATAAGGCAGTGCCTTTGCTGTTCTCACCCAATGAGTTACTTCCAGTTTGCAATTCACCATCTGAACATGGTCATCAAAAACCCACGGCGGTCTTTAGGCAAAGGTAAGGATCTCGAATCTGTGAGGGGCTGGGTCTCACCGAGATTCGAGAAGCAAATTTGTTTAGTATAAGAACAGTGAGGACGAGAGCAAAGCCCCTTGATTAAATCACTGTCACAGCTGGTTTTTGCCACACCCAGGTGATTGCTGAGCTGAGGTAGTGTGGTGTCTTTGCGCTATTCTTTATCAGGCGAGACAAGCCCTTGATAGGAGGTGGAATGCAGAGGTGCGCTTGAACCTGCTTAAAACACGTCTTCAACAAAGCTTCCCAACTCAACCCCACCCTGACACCCCTCCACACAGCTTCTTGGGTCTGAGCCCCCAATTGTAAAGCATGCAGCAATGATTTGGTGCATTAGAAATGCTACATCAATGAGGGACATCAAGCAGTTATCATTCTTGTTAATAATTTATTCTATAAAGTACAATGCTTGACATTCCAGGGCTGTCACACAATCCATCATTGCTTGTATTATTCAGATTAAAATCAATCTGTTTTAATCAATGTCTTTGTTCCCCTCAGCTCATTCCTTTAATCTTCATCTGTGTTCTCACTTTTCTTTGCGTTTCTCCTCTGCCTCTCCGCTGGGCACAATGCCACAGCACATTCCCACCCATTAGTACTTTGACAATGCTTCAAGAATAATCCTTAACATTTGACCATTGGAGATGATCACAAATGAACTCTTTCCTGACACCCACACAAACTGCAACCTGGTCAGCAAGCAGCTAACCCAGACAAAACCTCCAACCTTCAGGGCCAGATGGTACATTCACCCATCGGGCCAGTAAGGCAGCTCAAGCCTCTGAAGGAAGCTCCGGTTCTCGATCACAACTTTATCCAAGTATCAGGAGTTTACACCCCAAGGAACGTTCAAGGTAGACAAAATTGTGCTCTCATTGGAGAAGAGAGATATCGAGGAAATCTAGTTGGGAGTTATGTTAGCTAAGGAAGTCAACTGGCAAAATTGTTCCCTGTGGCAAACAATTCAAATCCCATGGGACACTGATTCAAATGAGGAAATTAGGAGTAAGAAGGGAAGACAGAAAAACGTTCGACATACAATATACAAAGGGACATAGAGAGTAGGGTTTGAAGAGAAGGTGGATTGGTGGGATTGAGGGATATGGTGAGAAGGTGGGATCGAGGGATGATGAGTCCGTGGGATTGAGAGATGGTGACTCAGTGAGATCGGGGGATGGTGAGTTGGTGGGATTGAGCGATGGTGAGTTGGTGGGATCGAGCGATGGTGAGTCAGTGGGATTGAGAGATGGTGAGTCGGTGGGATCGAGGGATGGTGAGTCAGTGGGATTGAGGGCTGAACAGGGAGAATCAGCATGGATTTGTAAAGGGTCAGTCGTGCCTGATGAATCTGACTGAGGAGGTGTCTATGGCAGTGAAGAGGGGAATGTTTGTGGTTGAACTTGGCAGAAGGCACATGATAAAGTCCCTCATAAGAGCTAAAGTTGACGCTCATAAGATTGAAGATAATGTATTGGCCTGGTTAGGAAATTGGCTGAGTCATAGGAGACAAAGACTAGGAATAATGGGCAGATACTCAAATAGGCAGAATATGGCTCATGATGTCCTGCAAGGGCCTCAGATATTCACCATATTTAATAACAACTTAGATGATGAAAAAGAAAATCACATATCTAAGTTTGCCAATGGCACAAAGGTGGCTGGCATTGTGAGCAGTGTAGATGGAAGCATAAAATTCCATAGAGATACTGATAGATTAAGCAAATGGATTTCAATGTAGACATTCACTTTGGACCAAAAAAGATCAAATGAGGGACTTTCTAAATGGTGAAAAGCTAGAAACAGTGGGTGTTCAAAGAGACTTGGGCAGGTCCATATACACGGAACACCAAAATGTCAGGACAAGCTACAGAAAATAATCCAAACAGCAAATAAAATGTTGGCTTTTCTATCTAGCGGGCGAGAATACAAGGGGATAGAAGACACAAATCCCTGGTTAGGCCACACTGGGAGTTACTGTGAGCAGTTCTGGGCACCTCATCTTAGAAAGGGTAGATTGGCTTTCTGCGGGGGGTTGGGGGGGGGGGGGTGGAGAACTGATTCAACAGAATGACATTGAGTCTGCAAGAGTAAATCCAAGAGGAGTGAAGAAGACAATTAGGGTTAGATTCCTTGGAATTTACAAAGTTAACAGGGGATTTGATTGAAGTTTGAAAGATATTAAGAGGAGCAGACATGGGAATTACAAATAAACTATTTCTGCTAGCTGGAGTGTCTAGGATTAGGGAGCATAGTCTAACAATAAAGGCCAAGACTGGGCAGGAAATTGGGAAACATTTCTATCCATAAACGCACACACAGACTCGTAGAGGTTTGGAATTCTGTTCCCAAACAAGCATTTAAAGCGAGCTCGACACTTAATTTTAAATTTGAGATCAGTAGATTTTTGTTAACTGAACATACTAAGGCTAGGGTCAAACCAGCATCAGCCACGATCACACTGAATAGCTTGAGGGGCTAAATGGCTTTCTCTTGTTCCTTTTTCCCTCTGCATTTCACATTCTTCCCTCTGCTCCGTAAGCACTGCAATGACCTCCACAGTTCACCGTTTGGTGGTTAAGGATTTTGCCATTGATTCCTCTTTGCCCAACCTGGAAACATACCATCCAGCGCCCTCCCTAACTCTTCTCATTGCGATGCTCGGTAAAACACTAAAGGTGTTACACAAATCAAAGGTTCAGGCTCCTGAACAAAAGACACAAATGTTATTGTAGAAAATCAGGAGAGTTTTCAAGCTCTGCATCATGGATGGAAAAATAACTCTGTAAAAATACACTACTCAATATTCTAATCTGGCATTGTACTCTGAAGTTAAAACATGGAACGCCGTCATGTTACCCTTTTCAAATACCGACACAGTATCACTGTCCACAGAGCCCATTGATAGGAAGGCAAAAAATTCATTTTAATTTCAGTCTCCAGCCGCACTCCCCGCTGACTCACTGAGCTTGGCACTGGACAGGGGGACAGAGTGGGTCTCAGCTATAGTTCACGTTACACAGCCAGAGTGAGAGTGGCTCTCTGCTCACTCCACACTATACACTCTTGATCCTCACTCGGATGAAGAGAGTTGCCGGTGAGAGGGAGGCGGCATCTCTGGACAGCAAGTGGACATGTCGATAACCTGTGGATACAAAGAGAAACACAAGTTAAACAGGCCACACAGTGTAGGGACTGGTTGGGGGCGGGGGGGGGGGGGGGGGGGGGGGAAGATGCAGGACATGTGCCTGGATGTTGCATGAAGTCACTCCACATGGTCCACTTTCCTGTCAGAGTGCCATTACTGTCACACAGCATCAGTGTCATGTGTACCTTTAAGAAAGGTTTCCTTTTAAAACATCATGCAGTTTATAGCTTCAGCGCTGTCATTGGGTGTGGAGCTAAGCTGTGGCAGTCAGGTAATAGGGTTTTTTCTCCTTGGGGCTTTTAGTTTCATTTTGGGCAGTGTGGTTTGGAAGTAGTTTAGCAGCAATCTAAGAAGCAGTTTCTCTCTCTCTTCTGGTTCTTCTCTTAAAGAAGCTGTGTTTTGGGAAACAGATTCGACTACAACCTCTTCTGAGTTTCTTCACAAGGGATTTTCAGCATTCAACCCAAGGGGCTGGATTCCTATAACAAGTGGGCATTAACCTATGCTGCATTGTGCTTATTTGGAGTGTTGTGTGTATTGGATGTTGGCTTTTGGTTGGAACACATCAGAGATATTCCTTCAGAATTATGCATTATTATGGTTGTGTTTCTTGTTTATAATTGTTAAAAGTTCTTGCGAATTGTTTTACTATACATGTCAACAATATTCTTAATTGAACTTTGTTTTAGATAAAAGTTCCCCGTGGGTCAGTGGAATCACACCTGGAGTGAAACCTCTCCTGCTCGTCCTAGCCAAATTCAATGTAAAACAATACAGGTCAGGCGAGCTTCATAGAACACCTTGAAGTATCCGACCTGGATTGTAACAATCAGCTGTGTGTATAAATGAAGATAAGGCTGTTAAGTTGAGTGCCAAATGGGGAGGGGCAGTGTCGGGGGGAGGGGCAATGTCAGAGGGGGAGGGGCAGTGTCAGAGGGGGAGGGGCAGTGTCAGGGGAGGGGCAATGTCAGAGGGGGAGGGGCAGCGTCAGAGGGGGAGGGGCAGTGTCAGAGGGGGAGGGGCAGTGTCAGAGGGGGAGGGGCAGTGTCAGAGGGGGAGGGGCAGTGTCAGAGGGGAGGGGCAGTGTCAGAGGGGAGGGGCAGTGTCAGAGGGGGAGGGGCAGTGTCAGAGGGGGAGGGGCAGTGTCAGAGGGGGAGGGGCAGTGTCAGAGGGGAAGGGGCAGTGTCAGAGGGGGAGGGGCAGTGTCAGAGGGGGAGGGGCAGTGTCAGAGGGGGAGGGGCAGTGTCAGAGGGGGAGGGGCAGTGTCAGAGGGGGAGGGGCAGTGTCAGAGGGGGAGGGGCAGTGTCAGAGGGGGAGGGGCAGTGTCAGAGGGGGAGGGGCAGTGTCAGGGGGGGAGGGGCAGTGTCAGAGGGGGAGGGGCAGTGTCAGAGGGGCAGGGGCAGTGTCGGGGGGAGGGGCAGTGTCAGAGGGGGAGGGGCAGTGTCAGAGGGGAGGGGCAGTGTCAGAGGGGGAGGTGCAGTATCAGAGGGGGAGGGGCAGTGTCAGGGGGGAGGGGCAGTGCCAGGGGGGAGGGGCAGTGTCAGGGGGGAGGGGCAGTGTCAGGGGGAGGGGCAATGTCGAGGGAGGGGCAGTGTCAGAGGGGGAGGGGCAGTGTCAGTGGCTGAGCGTAAAATGATGATTACCTTCTTTCAGACTGGTGAACGGGAGTGTGAACTGCCCGATGAAGTCATTGCTGGTGGTTGAATCATAATCCTCAATCACAAAGCGGACAAGAGCGAGCTCGGGGACGCTGATTGTAAATTGAAGCACCTCATTCCACACTGGATTAAATCCTGCAATCCGACAAAAATATACACAAACTGTGAAGCTGAGTTGCAGCAACCAATCATACAGCAAGATTCTGAAATAACTACAGAATTATTTTCCTTTACACGGGAACACTCCCATTTATGGCGGAGAATAAGTATGCAGCCATGTTTAATTGAAGCAAGACAGGCTGTTTTTGATTCATGTACGGGATGTGGGAGTCACTGGCCAGACCAGCATTTATTGCTCCATGAGCAGGTGGCAGGGAGCTGCCTTCTTGAACCGCTGCAGTCCACGTGGTGTAGGTACAACCACATTGCTGTTAGGAAGGATGTTCCAGGAGTTTGACTCAGCGACAGTGAAGGAACGGCCGATTTATTTCCAAGTCAGGATGGTGGGTGACTCGGAGGAGAACATCCATATGGTGGTATTCCCAGGTATCTGCTGCTCTTGTCCTTCTAGATGGTGGTGGATGGATGTGGGCCTTGATGGTTGGGCCAATATTTATCACCCATCCCCAACTGCCCTCCCCAGAGTATATTTAAGAGTCAACCACATTGCCAAAATGTCTGAAGCCACATGTGTTGATTCACCAGAAGGAACTTTTTAGTTCATAAAATCCCTACAGTGCAGAAAGAGGCCATTTGGCCCATCAGTCCTGCACCTATCACAAACCCTCCCAGGCCCTATTAACCTCCTGACACTAAGGGGCAATTTAGCATGGCCAATCAACCTAACCCACACATCTTTTGGAGTGTGGAAGGAAACCGGAGCACCCGGAGGAAACCCATGCAGACACGGGGAGAACGTGCAAACTCCACACAGACATTGACCCAAGCCGGGAATCAAACCAGCGTCCTTGGCGCTGTGATGTAGCAGTGCTAGCCACTGTGCCACCGTGCTGTGTAAGTAATAAGATAAAACAAGACTTACTCCAACTTATAAATCAAAGAAAAAGATTTAATAAAGAAACTTCATTACTCCAACACTTGATACCTCACCCTAGGCCATTCCAAGCTCCCACAACCTCAGCAGCTTCTTATTTATACTGAGTCAGCAGGTCAGCTGACCATCGCATCATTTTGTCATTGGTTACATAGTTTACTGGGTCAGCTGACCCTTACAGCGTGTTACCATTGGTCACACTACAACAGATCCAATGTTTTCATTGGTTACATTCTAATAACATGTAGGTCACCAGATTTCCTTCCATTAAGGACATTAGTGAATCAGATGGGGTTTGTAACAATCCACAATGGTTTCATGGCCATCATTAGACTTTTAATTCCAAATTTTTTTTATGGAGTTCAAATTTCACCATCTGCCACAGTGGGATTTGAATCTGGGTCCCCAGAACATTACGCTGATTCTCTGGATTGTTAGTCTAGTGACAATACCACTACGCCACCTAGCTGGTCCAGTTCAGTTTTTGCTAAATAGTAACCTCCAGGATATTGATAGTGGGGGAATGAGCGATGGGAATGCCATTGAACGTCAAGGGGCGATGGTTATATTCTCTTTTGTTGAGGATGGTCATTGCCTGGCACTTGTGTGGCATAAATATTACTTGTCACTTGCCGCCAGTCCAAGTCTGGATATTGCCCAGGTCTTGCTGCATTTGAACATGGGCTGCTTCAGTATCTGAGGAACAAAGAACAAAGAACAGTACAGCACAGGAAACAGGCCCTTCAGCCCTCCAAGCCTGTGCCGCTCATTGGTCCAACTAGACCAATCGTTTGTATCCCTCCATTCCCAGGCTGCTCATGTGACTATCCAGGTAAGTCTTAAACGATGTCAGCGTGCCTGCCTCCACCACCCTACTTGGCAGCGCATTCCAGGCCCCCACCACTCTCTGTGTAAAAAACATCCCTCTAATATCTGAGTTATACTTCGCCCCTCTCACCTTGAGCCCATGACCCCTCGTGAACGTCACTTCTGATCTGGGCAAAAGCTTCCCACCGTTCACCCTATCTATCCCCTTCATAATCTTGTACACCTCTATTAGATCTCCCCTCATTCTCCGTCTTTCCAGGGAGAACAACCCCAGTTTACCCAGTCTCTCCTCATAGCTAAGACCCTCCATACCAGGCAACATCCTGGTAAACCTTCTCTGCACTCTCTCTAACGCCTCCACGTCCTTCTGGTAGTGCGGCGACCAGAATTGGACGCAGTACTCCAAATGTGGCCTAACCAGTGTTCTATACAGCTGCATCATCAGACTCCAGCTTTTATACTCTATACCCCGTCCTATAAAGGCAAGCATACCATATGCCTTCTTCACCACCTTCTCCACCTGTGTTGCCACCTTCAAGGATTTGTGGACTTGCACACCTAGGTCCCTCTGTGTTTCTATACTCCTGGTGGCTCTGCCATTTATTGTATAACTCCTCCCGACATTATTTCTTCCAAAATGCATCACTTCGCATTTATCCGGATTAAACTCCATCTGTCACCTCTCCGCCCAATTTTCCAGCCTATCTATATCCTGCTGTATTGCCCGACAATGCTCTTCGCTATCCACAAGTCCAGCCATCTTTGTGTCATCCGCAAACTTGCTGATTACACCAGTTACACCTTCTTCCAAATCATTTATATATATCACAAATAGCAGAGGTCCCAGTACAGAGCCCTGCGGAACACCACTGGTCACAGACCTCCAGCCGGAAAAAGACCCTTCGACCACTACCCTCTGTCTCCTATGGCCAAGCCAGTTCTCCACCCATCTAGCCACTTCTCCTTGTATCCCATGAGCCTTAACCTTCTTAACCAACCTGCCATGTGGGACTTTGTCAAATGCCTTACTGAAATCCATATAGACGACATCTACGGCCCTTCCTTCATCAACCGTTTTTGTCATTTCCTCAAAAAACTCCACCAAATTTGTAAGGAGTTGTGAATGGTGCTGAACATTGTGCAATCATTGGCGAACATCCCCACTTCTGACCTTATGACGGAGGGAAGGTCATTGATGAAGCAGCTGAAGATTGTTGGGCCGAGGACACTAACCCTGAGGGATGTCCTGGAGCTGAGATGATTGACCACAACCACCATGGATCAAACTCGGCTGCTAACGGACGGTGTGGCTCCTGCAGATACAATCCTGGAGTGTGGTAGTGTGGCCCCTTTAAGGGGGCGTTCCCTGAGGGCCATGTGATCAGGCTGGAACCTATGGAGTGTCAAGGATGGAAGCTGAGCCAATCGGGAGCAGGAACGCATACCCCGGGTCAGGGAGGATCCTCAGCTGGAGCCAGGGAAGAGCACTGTACAGTTACACAGTTAAATCTGTCTGACTCTTTCATTGTAAATATTTATTATTGATGGCAATAAACCCCTTGTTACTTTGAACCATGGCGATGAGGGAAAACTTTTGAAGCTGTTGTGATTGGAGTGTGCAGCTAGGGCGAGGAGACTGGAGCATCGAAAATATAAAGATGAAAGATAGACACACATTGTAATGCCTTTGATTGGAAAGATGGAACCATTGGCCCTTGACCCCAAAGTGGAAAACTGGGATATTGAAAGTTGGTGCAACTTCTTTGTAACAAATGAAAACAGCTGAAGTAAAGCAACAGGTTATTCTGCTCACTGTCTGTATCCCACAGACTCACAGCTTAGTGAGAAGCTTAACATCACCTGATGCTCCAGACACAAGGTGGGGGGGGGGGGAGGGGGCAATCTTACCAAGAAAATTCTAAGTCCAGAGCGAGTGTGAAACCAGGAGAGTTTCAGATCTGTTTTTCAGCAAGGTCACCAGTCAAACCTTATTCTGTGCAATAATAAAACATTGATCTGTTTCTCGCCAGCAGGGAGACTGGGCTAAATTGCCCAAAAGCTGGCTGATGGCAGCAGAGGGCACCATTGTCTATGTGCAGGTTTCTGTGGTCTGAGAGGACAGAGACCTGTCAGTGCTTCTGTTGCTGTCAGCCAGCCTCTGTGGCCCAGCTCCCACTCCCCCCCGCCGCTACCGCTCATGACACCGCCCCCGCCTGAAACGATCACGACCACCCCCCCGCCCCCGGCCCTAACACCGGGAGACAGTTTCAGGCTTTGTGGCCCAATTGAGAGGGTTAGCAGAGCACTGCAAGTTTGGCCCAGCTTTAAGAGAAATGTTAAGGGACTGTTTGGTCTGTGGCATAAACAGCCTCATCATATAGACAAAGTTACTGGTTAGAAAAAGAGATGATGTGGAGATGCCGGCGTTGGACTGGGGTGAACATGGTAAGAAGTCTCACAACACCAGGTTAAAGTCCAACAGGTTTATTTGGTAGCAAATACCATAAGCTTTTGGAGCACTGCTCCTTCGTCAGATGGAGTGGAAATGTGCTCTCAAGCAGTGCACAGAGACACAAAATCAAGTTACAGAATACTGATTAGAATGCGAATCCCTACAGCCAGCCAGGTCTTAAATGTACAGATAATGTGGGTGGAGGGAACATTAAACACAGGTTAAAGCGATGTGTATTGTCTCCAGACAGGACAGCTAGTGAGATTCTGCAAGCCCAGGGGGAAAGCTGTGGGGGTTACTGATAATGTGACAGAAATCCAACATCCCGGTTTAGGCCGTCCTCATGTGTGCGGAACTTGGCTACCACCGACATCAAGTTTCTACAAAGATGCAAGAAAGCAGACAAGATACCGAAAGGTCTACGGATCACGAACCCACTCAGGTCAACCTATAACACAGACTACGCTGAGAGACTTTGCCGTCGCACCTCTCTCACCCTCCTCAACCGCCTCATACACCAACTCTACAGCAAACGCCGCAGCCTGGAAACCAAGATCGAATCCATATTCTCAACTTGCGCTCGGGACGCATACCAGCTGCAAAACTCTGCCGAGCAGACGAGACAAAGGAACTACGCCATCTACATGCACACCAAGAACAGGAAACTCGAGAAACTCGGCATCACCACCAGCAGCAACCAAGCCTCCCCCGGTACCACAGTAGAAAACTGTACCACTGCAGGAAAGTCCATTGTCAACTTATCGGACTACACACTTCAGCCAGATGAAATCGAAGTTCTCAGCCGAGGGCTCAACTTTTGTCCCACTACCAAAATAGACCCCACCAGTCTCGCAGCAGACACAGAGGAATTCATCAGGTGAATGAGGCTGCGGGAGTTCTTCCACAAACCCCAAGAGGCCAACAGTGAACACAATGAGACAGCCAATGAACCGGAACAGCTGACAGAGAGATCCGCAGTGCAACCGAAGAGGAAAGAGTCGAATTGGACTCCTCCGGAAGGCCCCCCCCCCCCCTGACTTGACATGTATGCCCAAGCCGTCAGGAGGTGAGTCAACACCAAATTCATCAGCCACACTCACAAGACAGCCCCGAACATCACCCAAGCACAACGCAACGCCATCCACGCTCTCAAGACCAACCGCAACATTGTCATCAAACCAGCAGACAAAGGAGGGGCCATCGTCATACTGAACAGAACGGATTACTGCAAAGAAGTGTACCGACAACTCAACAACGAGGAACACTACAGACAGTTACCTGCAGATCCGACCAAAGAACACACCCGTCAACTCAACACTCTGATCAAAACCTTTGATCCGGACCTTCAAAACACCCTCCGTGCTCTCATCCCACGTACTCCACGCGTTGGAGATCTCTACTGCCTCCCAAAGATACACAAGGCAAACACACCCGGCCATCCCATCGTTTCAGGCAATGGAACCCTGTGCGAGAACCTCTCCGGCTATGTCGAGGGCATCTTGAAACCCATTGTACAAAGAACCCCCAGCTTTTGTCGCGACACTACGGACTTCCTACAGAAACTCAGCACACATGGAGCAGTTGAACCAGGAGCACTCCTCGTCACAATGGCTGTCTCGGCACTCTACACCAACATCCCCCACGATGATGGCATTGCTGCAACGGCCTCAGTACTCAATGCCGTTAACTGCCAGTTTCCAGATGCAATTTTACAACTCATCCGCTTCATCCTAGACCACAATGTCTTCACCTTCAACAACCAGTTCTTCATCCAGACACACGGAACAGCCATGGGGACCAAATTCGCACCTCAATATGCCAACATCTTCATGCACAGGTTCGAACAAGACTTCTTCACCGCACAGGACCTTCAACCGATGCTATAGACTAGATATTTTCTTCCTTTGGAGTCATGGTGAGCAATCACTGAAACAACTATATGATGACATCAACAAGTTCCATCCCACCATCAGACTCACCATGGACTACTCTCCGGAATCGGTTGCATTCTTGGACTCACGCACCTCCATTAAGGACAGTCACCTCAGCACCTCACTATACCGCAAGCCCACCGATAACCTCATGATGCTCCACTTCTCCAGCTTCCACCCTAAACACGTTAAAGAAGCCATCCCCTACGGACAAGCCCTCCGAATACACAGGATCTGCACAGATGAGGAGGATCGCAACAGACACCTCCTGATGCTGAAAGATGCCCTCATAAGAACAGGATATGGCGCTCGACTTATCGATCGACAGTTCCGACGCGCCACAGCGAAAAACCGCACCGACCTCCTCAGAAGACAAACACGGGACACGGTGGACAGAGTACCCTTCGTCGTCCAGTACTTCCCCGGAGCGGAGAAGCTATGGCATCTCCTCCGGAGCCTTCAACATGTCATTGATGAAGACGAACATCTCGCCAAGGCCATCCCCACACCCCCACTTCTTGCCTTCAAACAACCACGCAACCTCAAACAGACCATTGTCCGCAGCAAACTACCCAGCCTTCAGGAGAACAGTGACCACGACACCACACAACCCTGCCACAGCAACCTCTGTAAGACGTGCCGGATCATCGACACGGATGCCATCATCTCACGTGAGAACACCATCTACCAGGTACACGGTACCTACTCTTGCAACTCGGCCAACGTTGTCTACCTGATACGCTGCAGGAAAGGATGTCCCGAGGCATGGTACATTGGGGAAACCATGCAGACGCTACGACAACGGATGAATGAACACCGCTCGACAATCACCAGGCAAGACTGTTCTCTTCCTGTGGGGGAGCACTTCAGCAGTCACGGGTATTCAGCCTTGGATTTTCAGGTAAGCGTTCTCCAAGGCGGCCTTCACGACACACGACAGCGCAGAGTCACTGAGCAGAAACTGATAGCCAAGTTCCGCACGCACGAGGACGGTCTAAACCAGGATGTTGGATTTATGTCACGTTATCAGTAACCCCCACAGCTTGCCTCCTGGGCTTGTAGAATCTCACGAGCTGTTCTGCCTGGAGACAATACACATCTCTTTAACCTGTGTTTAATGTTCCCTCCACCCACATTGTCTGTACCTTTAAGAACTGGCTGGCTGTAGGATTCGCATTCTAATCAGTATTCTGCGACTTGATTTTGTCTGTTTGCACTGTTTGAGAGCACATTTCCACTCCATCTGACGAAGGAGCAGTGCTCCGAAAGCTTATGGTATTTGCTACCAAATAAACCTGTTGGACTTTAACCTGGTGTTGTGAGACTTCTTACCTAGAAAAAGAGACCCAGTGTTATCGAAAGATAAGAAGATGGTGATGCAAGTGTGGCGATATAAGTCAGAGCTGCTTAAACCCAACCAACACAGAAGGACGGAGATAATGTGTGAAGATGGTGTGTTGTTGTGGGGGAGGGACTAAGGTTATAGTCCCACTCCAAGGGATATTGAATTTTATTATAGGAATTGCACAACTCACACCCGGGACAAAGCAGGAAGAAAGCACTAGCCAGAAGTTATGTTTGTTGGCTCGGCATCGATAGAGAAACTGAAAGGATGGTTAGTGAATGCCCAGTTGTGAAGCCCAACAGGCCTCTGCACCGCTGGTTAAGATGCTTCCTTGGGAGTGGCCAGGTAGACTCTGGGCAAGAATATTATTCGACTTTGCAGGACCATTTATGGGTCACAGAATGGCCACAGCCACCACTGAGCTAAATGTTTGCTATCATTTACAGTGGAGGAGTTTCAAAAATTTGTCAAATCAAACGGTATTCACCATGTTCAGGCAGCCCCTTACCACCCAGTCTCCAATGGGTTCGCAGAACGAGCTGTACAAACATTTAAATTATCGACCAAGAAACAAGCCAATTATCCCCTACCTGTACCTATAGCCAGCTTCTTGTCATAAACACCACACAAACGTGACCACAGGGATCACGCCATCCGAGCTAGTAATGGGATGCTGCTTACGGACATGGTTGGATATGATATTCCCAGATTTGGTGGGGGGAGGAGGTTGAGGGTTAGACAAGCCTCCCAGAACAAGGAAGAACAACAGAATTTTCCAAGTCGAGGATTTAGTTCTGGTCAGAAACTTTGCAGCAGGTCTGCCATGAGAACAGAACCGGTCTCCCATATCGTAGAGATACAAGGGATCAGGAAACACGTAGACTGCCTGAGGAGGAGGGCTGGGCCTGATATAGGGGGTCAACAGGCGACCCCTGCAGACGGTTGAGTTTACCAGGATTGGCTCCGGGGATGCTGGTTGTAAATGTGGATCTGGAGCAGCAAGTGGTTTCTATAACTGAGGAGTCAGCAGCGACAGAGGAGGATCCCGACCCCGGATTGATGAGTTTGTCTTTTGCCTTGGCCTGAATGTGTTCTTCATTCCCAGAAGGGCCGAGCACAGAATTGAGATATTCCACCAGGATTCGGAAGTCTCCGGATTGACTGAACTTATGAAGAGTTTCCCTGGGGATTTTCCTGATGTCTTTGGACATGTGCTGCCTATGTTAATGTTCTTTTTGCTTCCTCCATTGGTACATTCAGGAGTTTTGGAGAAGGGGGTGGGGGAGGGGGGACGGGGGGGGGGAAGGGGGTGGGGAGTGTGGTAGCGTGGCCCCTTTAAGGGGTTCCCTGAGGACCATGTGGTCAGACTGGACCCTATGGAATGTTGAGGAGGGAAGCCGAGCCAATCAGGGTGTGAGGGTACACATCCCGGGTGGGCTCGATCCTCAGTTGGAGGCAGGGAGCAGAGTTAACTCTGTCTGACACTTGGTTGTAAATAACTAATTCTCGTTGGCAATAAACCTTTGTTACTTTGAGCCACATCAAGTCACCCTCAATTTATTAGATGGGGACAATGTTACAGAAATGCGTTGCAAGCTCCTCAAACTTTTTTTTTACATGAATCACTGGCTCATCAGCTACCTGGAGACGGACAAAATAGGCAATAACCACAACATTGTAGAAATCCTCGGACGCACTACTGACAGTATAGCTGCCATCAAACTGCACGGCGGTTAGCACTGCTGCCTCACAGCACCAGGGACCTGGGTTCAATTCCCGACTTGGGTCACTGTCTGTGTGGAGTCTGCACGTTCTCCCCGTGTCTGCGTGGGTTTCCTCCGGGTGCTCCGGTTTCCTCCCACAGTCTGAAAGATGAGCTGGTTAGGTGCAATAGCTGAATTCTCCCTCAGTATACCAGAACAGGCGCCAGAGTGTGGCGACCAGGGGATTTTCACAGTAACTTCATTGCAGTGTTAATGTAAGCCTATTTGTGACTAATAAATAAAATTTAAATAAATAAATAAAAAATTATCTTACCATTGTTTTCAACATGCCCGGTTTTTTGTGTGGCGTTATCATCAGGAACACCGTGAATCTCCACACGCACCAGCGGATCCACAATGGAATTCTTTTTATTCTTATTCACTTTCGGGAGCTGCTGAGCTGTAATAATCTGAAAAAGAGACATCAGTCTGAGAGCATCATGGAGCAGTTCACCAGCGACAGAAACCTCACCCGCCTTTCCCTGAGCAGCAGTGATGGCCAGCAGGGAATTCCTTTAGGTCCCTCAGCTAAATAACAAAGAGCTTATTGAGATGGTGAAGATGCCAATGTTAAGATGTTCTAGCTCAATGTCCTGGATTTTCTTAGCTGACTGTACCTTTGCAGGATCAAGAAGTCAAGTGCATTGTAGGGAGAACTTCTGTCGTGAAACTGACAAGTTGGGAAGCCATTAAACAATGAAACTGAGTAGCTCCAGCCAAAGCCAGAAGCTGCTGCTCACAGCATTCCCTCTCACACACAGAGTGTTAGCAAAGCTTGATTGCTGATTGTCAACTCCTTTGAAAGTAGCTAATGTGGCTCCTCCACCTTCCACTCTGCCAAGGGTCAACAGCAGAGGCCACACCATCGCCAACTCCTCCAGCAGCAGCCAGGGCATCAGCTGCCTTTCCTCAGCCACGTACCACTCTACGGGACAGAGGTGATGGATAAAAAGGTCAAACTGGGACCAAGCAAGACCCCAAAACAGGGTTCAGAGGCAGAGGGTCAGTTCCTTCAACATGTGTGAGCACGCGTGCCTCAGGACACACAGGCTCTCATGGCAGTTTGTTGCTGAGGTCTGAACCCCCTGGAACATGAGGTGGGCACTGCTAATGTTTATTAAAATGCCTGACACTTTTATTTTATTATTGTCACAAGTAGGTTTACATTAACACTGCAATGAAGTTACTGTGAAAATTCCCTAGACTCCACATTCCGGCACCTGTTCAGGTACACTGAGGGAGAATTTAGCACGGCCAATGCACCTAACCAGCATGTCTTTCAGACTGTGGGAGGAAACCGGAGCACCCGGAGGAAACCCACACAGACACGGGGAGAACGTGCAAACTCCACACAGACAGTGACCCGAGCCGGGAATATAACCCGGGTCCCTGGCGCTGTGAGGCAGCAGTGCTAACCACTGTGACACCATGCCGCCCTGACACGGTGGCAAATTGGGAGGAAAGGAGTGGGGGGATGCTCCCTGATCTTTGCCTTTCACCAGGTTGTGTGCTCTCTGCAATGAGAGAAAGCAGAGCGGTGGACCCGTACAGAGCGGTGGACCCGTACAGAGCGGTGGACCCGTACAGAGCGGTGGACCCGTACAGAGCGGTGGACCCCTACAGAGCGGTGGACTCGTACAGAGCGGTGGACCTGTACAGAGCGGTGGACCTGTACAGAGCGGTGGACTCGTACAGAGCGGTGGACCTGTACAGAGCGGTGGACTCGTACAGAGCGGTGGACCTGTACAGAGCGGTGGACCTGTACAGAGCGGTGGACTCCTACAGAGCGGTGGACCCGTACAGAGCGGTGGACCTGTACAGAGCGGTGGACCCGTACAGAGCGGTGGACCCGTACAGAGCGGTGGACTCCTACAGAGCGGTGGACTCCTACAGAGCGGTGGACCTGTACAGAGCGGTGGACCCGTACAGAGCGGTGGACCCGTACAGAGCGGTGGACCCGTACAGAACGGTGGACCCGTACAGAGCGGTGGACTCCTACAGAGCGGTGGACTCCTACAGAGCGGTGGACTCCTACAGAGCGGTGGACTCCTACAGAGCGGTGGACTCCTACAGAGCGGTGGACTCCTACAGAGCGGTGGACTTCTACAGAGCGGTGGACCCGTACAGAGCGGTGGACTCCTACAGAGCGGTGGACTCCTACAGAGCGGTGGACTCCTACAGAGCGGTGGACTCCTACAGAGCGGTGGACTCCTACAGAGCGGTGGACTCCTACAGAGCGGTGGACTCCTACAGAGCGGTGGACTCCTACACAGCGGTGGACCCGTACAGAGCGGTGGACCCGTACAGAGCGGTGGACTCCTACAGAGCGGTGGACTCCTACAGAGCGGTGGACTCCTACAGAGCGGTGGACTCCTACAGAGCGGTGGACTCCTACACAGCGGTGGACCCGTACAGAGCGGTGGACTCCTACACAGCGGTGGACCCGTACAGAGCGGTGGACCCGTACAGAGCGGTGGACTCCTACAGAGCGGTGGACCCGTACAGAGCGGTGGACTCCGACAGAGCGGTGGACCCATACAGAGCGGTGGACTCCTACAGAGCGGTGGACCCGTACAGAGCGGTGGACCCGTACAGAGCGGTGGACCCATACAGAGCGGTGGACTCCTACAGAGCGGTGGACTCCTACAGAGCGGTGGACTCCTACAGAGCGGTGGACTCGTACAGAGCGGTGGACTCCTACAGAGCGGTGGACCCATACAGAGCGGTAGACTCCTACAGAGCGGTGGACCCGTACAGAGCGGTGGACTCCTACAGAGCGGTGGACTCGTACAGAGCGGTGGACTCCGACAGAGCGGTGGACCCATACAGAGCGGTGGACTCCTACAGAGCGGTGGACCCGTACAGAGCGGTGGACTCCTACAGAGCGGTGGACCCATACAGAGCGGTGGACTCCTACAGAGCGGTGGACCCATACAGAGCGGTGGACTCCTACAGAGCGGTGGACCCATACAGAGCGGTGGACTCCTACAGAGCGGTGGACCCATACAGAGCGGTGGACTCCTACAGAGCGGTGGACTCGTACAGAGCGGTGGACTCCTACAGAGCGGTGGACTCCTACAGAGCGGTGGACCCGTACAGAGCGGTGGACTTCTACAGAGCGGTGGACTCCTACAGAGCGGTGGACTCCTACAGAGCGGTGGACTTCTACAGAGCGGTGGACTTCTACAGAGCGGTGGACTCCTACAGAGCGGTGGACCTGTACAGAGCGGTGGACCCCTACAGAACGGTGGACTTCTACAGAGCGGTGGACTTCTACAGAGCGGTGGACTCCTACAGAGCGGTGGACTTCTACAGAGCGGTGGACTTCTACAGAGCGGTGGACTCCTACAGAGCGGTGGACTTCTACAGAGCGGTGGACCCGTACAGAGCGGTGGACCTGTACAGAGCGGTGGACCCCTACAGAGCGGTGGACTCGTACAGAGCGGTGGACCTGTACAGAGCGGTGGACCTGTACAGAGCGGTGGACCCATACAGAGCGGTGGACCCGTACAGAGCGGTGGACTCCTACAGAGCGGTGGACCCGTACAGAGCGGTGGACCTGTACAGAGCGGTGGACCCATACAGAGCGGTGGACCCGTACAGAGCGGTGGACTCCTACAGAGCGGTGGACTCCTACAGAGCGGTGGACCTGTACAGAGCGGTGGACCCGTACAGAGCGGTGGACCCGTACAGAGCGGTGGACCCGTACAGAACGGTGGACCCGTACAGAGCGGTGGACTCCTACAGAGCGGTGGACTCCTACAGAGCGGTGGACTCCTACAGAGCGGTGGACTCCTACAGAGCGGTGGACTCCTACAGAGCGGTGGACTCCTACAGAGCGGTGGACTCCTACAGAGCGGTGGACTTCTACAGAGCGGTGGACCCGTACAGAGCGGTGGACTCCTACAGAGCGGTGGACTCCTACAGAGCGGTGGACTCCTACAGAGCGGTGGACTCCTACAGAGCGGTGGACTCCTACAGAGCGGTGGACTCCTACAGAGCGGTGGACTCCTACACAGCGGTGGACCCGTACAGAGCGGTGGACCCGTACAGAGCGGTGGACTCCTACAGAGCGGTGGACCCGTACAGAGCGGTGGACTCCTACACAGCGGTGGACCCGTACAGAGCGGTGGACCCGTACAGAGCGGTGGACTCCTACAGAGCGGTGGACTCCTACAGAGCGGTGGACTCGTACAGAGCGGTGGACTCCTACAGAGCGGTGGACCCATACAGAGCGGTAGACTCCTACAGAGCGGTGGACCCGTACAGAGCGGTGGACTCCTACAGAGCGGTGGACTCGTACAGAGCGGTGGACTCCGACAGAGCGGTGGACCCATACAGAGCGGTGGACTCCTACAGAGCGGTGGACCCGTACAGAGCGGTGGACTCCTACAGAGCGGTGGACCCATACAGAGCGGTGGACTCCTACAGAGCGGTGGACCCATACAGAGCGGTGGACTCCTACAGAGCGGTGGACTCGTACAGAGCGGTGGACTCCTACAGAGCGGTGGACCCGTACAGAGCGGTGGACCCGTACAGAGCGGTGGACCCGTACAGAACGGTGGACTCCTACAGAGCGGTGGACTTCTACAGAGCGGTGGACTCCTACAGAGCGGTGGACTTCTACAGAGCGGTGGACTCCTACAGAGCGGTGGACCCGTACAGAGCGGTGGACTCCTACAGAGCGGTGGACTTCTACAGAGCGGTGGACTCCTACAGAGCGGTGGACTTCTACAGAGCGGTGGACTCCTACAGAGCGGTGGACCCGTACAGAGCGGTGGACCCGTACAGAGCGGTGGACTTCTACAGAGCGGTGGACTTCTACAGAGCGGTGGACTTCTACAGAGCGGTGGACTTCTACAGAGCGGTGGACCCGTACAGAGCGGTGGACCCGTACAGAGCGGTGGACTCCTACAGAGCGGTGGACTTCTACAGAGCGGTGGACTTCTACAGAGCGGTGGACTTCTACAGAGCGGTGGACCCGTACAGAGCGGTGGACTTCTACAGAGCGGTGGACTTCTACAGAGCGGTGGACTTCTACAGAGCGGTGGACCCGTACAGAGCGGTGGACCCATACAGAGCGGTGGACTCCTACAGAGCGGTGGACCCGTACAGAGCGGTGGACTCCTACAGAGCGGTGGACCCGTACAGAGCGGTGGACTTCTACAGAGCGGTGGACCCGTACAGAGCGGTGGACCCATACAGAGCGGTGGACTCCTACAGAGCGGTGGACTCGTACAGAGCGGTGGACTCCTACAGAGCGGTGGACTTCTACAGAGCGGTGGACTCCTACAGAGCGGTGGACTCCTACAGAGCGGTGGACCCGTACAGAGCGGTGGACTCCTACAGAGCGGTGGACTTCTACAGAGCGGTGGACTCCTACAGAGCGGTGGACTTCTACAGAGCGGTGGACTCCTACAGAGCGGTGGACCCGTACAGAGCGGTGGACTCGTACAGAACGGTGGACTCCTACAGAGCGGTGGACTTCTACAGAGCGGTGGACTTCTACAGAGCGGTGGACTTCTACAGAGCGGTGGACTTCTACAGAGCGGTGGACCCGTACAGAGCGGTGGACCCGTACAGAGCGGTGGACTCCTACAGAGCGGTGGACTTCTACAGAGCGGTGGACTCCTACAGAGCGGTGGACCCGTACAGAGCGGTGGACTCGTACAGAACGGTGGACCCGTACAGAGCGGTGGACTCGTACAGAGCGGTGGACCCGTACAGAGCGGTGGACTTCTACAGAGCGGTGGACTCGTACAGAGCGGTGGACTCGTACAGAACGGTGGACCCGTACAGAGCGGTGGACCCGTACAGAGCGGTGGACCCGTACAGAGCGGTGGACTCGTACAGAGCGGTGGACTCGTACAGAGCGGTGGACCCGTACAGAGCGGTGGACTCGTACAGAGCGGTGGACTCGTACAGAGCGGTGGACTCGTACAGAGCGGTGGACTTCTACAGAACGGTGGACTCCTACAGAGCGGTGAACTTCTACAGAGCGGTGGACCCGTACAGAGCGGTGGACCCGTACAGAGCGGTGGACTTCTACAGAGCGGTGGACTTCTACAGAGCGGTGGACTTCTACAGAGCGGTGGACCCGTACAGAGCGGTGGACTCCTACAGAGCGGTGGACTCCTACAGAGCGGTGGACTTCTACAGAGCGGTGGACTCCTACAGAGCGGTGGACTTCTACAGAGCGGTGGACTTCTACAGAGCGGTGGACTTCTACAGAGCGGTGGACTTCTACAGAGCGGTGGACTTCTACAGAGCGGTGGACCCGTACAGAGCGGTGGACTCCTACAGAGCGGTGGACTCCTACAGAGCGGTGGACTTCTACAGAGCGGTGGACTTCTACAGAGCGGTGGACCCGTACAGAGCGGTGGACCCGTACAGAGCGGTGGACTCCTACAGAGCGGTGGACTTCTACAGAGCGGTGGACTTCTACAGAGCGGTGGACCCGTACAGAGCGGTGGACTCCTACAGAGCGGTGGACTCCTACAGAGCGGTGGACTTCTACAGAGCGGTGGACTTCTACAGAGCGGTGGACTTCTACAGAGCGGTGGACTCCTACAGAGCGGTGGACTTCTACAGAGCGGTGGACTTCTACAGAGCGGTGGACCCGTACAGAGCGGTGGACTCCTACAGAGCGGTGGACTTCTACAGAGCGGTGGACTTCTACAGAGCGGTGGACTTCTACAGAGCGGTGGACCCGTACAGAGCGGTGGACCCGTACAGAGCGGTGGACTCCTACAGAGCGGTGGACTCGTACAGAGCGGTGGACCCGTACAGAGCGGTGGACTCGTACAGAGCGGTGGACTCGTACAGAGCGGTGGACCCGTACAGAGCGGTGGACTCGTACAGAGCGGTGGACTCGTACAGAGCGGTGGACTTCTACAGAACGGTGGACCCGTACAGAGCGGTGGACTCCTACAGAGCGGTGGACTCGTACAGAGCGGTGGACTCGTACAGAGCGGTGGACCCGTACAGAGCGGTGGACTCCTACAGAGCGGTGGACTCGTACAGAGCGGTGGACTTCTACAGAACGGTGGACCCGTACAGAGCGGTGGACTTCTACAGAACGGTGGACTCGTACAGAGCGGTGGACTCGTACAGAGCGGTGGACCCGTACAGAGCGGTGGACTCGTACAGAGCGGTGGACTCCTACAGAACGGTGGACCCATACAGAGCGGTGGACCCGTACAGAGCGGTGGACCCGTACAGAGCGGTGGACCCGTACAGAGCGGTGGACCCGTACAGAGCGGTGGACTCGTACAGAGCGGTGGACCCGTACAGAGCGGTGGACTCCTACAGAGCGGTGGACTCGTACAGAGCAGTGGACTCGTACAGAGCGGTGGACCCGTACAGAGCGGTGGACTCCTACAGAGCAGTGGACTCGTACAGAGCGGTGGACTCCTACAAAGCGGTGGACTCGTACAGAGCGGTGGACTCCTACAGAGCGGTGGACTCCTACAGAGCGGTGGACTCGTACAGAGCGGTGGACCCGTACAGAGCGGTGGACTCCTACAAAGCGGTGGACTCCTACAGAGCAGTGGACCCGTACAGAGCGGTGGACTCCTACAAAGCGGTGGACTCGTACAGAGCGGTGGACTCCTACAGAGCGGTGGACTCCTACAGAGCGGTGGACTCCTACAGAGCGGTGGACCCGTACAGAGCGGTGGACTCCTACAGAGCGGTGGACCTGTACAGAGCGGTGGACTTGTACAGAGCGGTGGACTCCTACAGAGCGGTGGACCCTTACAGAGCGGTGGACTCGTACAGAGCGGTGGACTCGTACAGAGCAGTGGACCCCTACAGAGCGGTGGACCCGTACAGAGCAGTGGACTCCTACAGAGCGGTGGACCCGTACAGAGCGGTGGACTCCTACAGAGCGGTGGACTCCTACAGAGCGGTGGACCCGTACAGAGCAGTGGACTCCTACAGAGCGGTGGACCCGTACAGAGCGGTGGACTCGTACAGAGCGGTGGACTCGTACAGAGCAGTGGACTCCTACAGAGCGGTGGACCCGTACAGAGCAGTGGACTCCTACAGAGCGGTGGACCCGTACAGAGCGGTGGACTCCTACAGAGCGGTGGACTCCTACAGAGCGGTGGACTCGTACAGAGCGGTGGACTCGTACAGAGCGGTGGACTCCTACAGAGCGGTGGACTCCTACAGAGCGGTGGACCCGTACAGAGCGGTGGACTCGTACAGAGCGGTGGACTCGTACAGAGCGGTGGACTCCTACAGAGCGGTGGACCCGTACAGAGCGGTGGACTCGTACAGAGCGGTGGACTCCTACAGAGCGGTGGACTCCTACAGAGCGGTGGACCCATACAGAGCGGTGGACTCGTACAGAGCGGTGGACCCATACAGAGCGGTGGACTCGTACAGAGCGGTGGACCCATACAGAGCGGTGGACTCCTACAGAGCGGTGGACCCGTACAGAGCGGTGGACTCGTACAGAGCGGTGGACCCGTACAGAGCGGTGGACTCCTACAGAGCGGTGGACCCGTACAGAGCGGTGGACCCGTACAGAGCGGTGGACTCGTACAGAGCGGTGGACTCGTACAGAGCGGTGGACCCGTACAGAGCGGTGGACCCGTACAGAGCGGTGGACTCGTACAGAGCGGTGGACTCGTACAGAGCGGTGGACCCATACAGAGCGGTGGACTCCTACAGAGCGGTGGACCCGTACAGAGCGGTGGACTCGTACAGAGCGGTGGACTCCTACAGAGCGGTGGACCCATACAGAGCGGTGGACTCGTACAGAGCGGTGGACCCATACAGAGCGGTGGACTCGTACAGAGCGGTGGACTCGTACAGAGCGGTGGACCCATACAGAGCGGTGGACTCCTACAGAGCGGTGGACCCGTACAGAGCGGTGGACTCGTACAGAGCGGTGGACTCGTACAGAGCGGTGGACGTGTACAGAGCGGTGTACTCGTACAGAGCGGTGGACTCGTACAGAGCGGTGGACTCGTACAGAACGGTGGACTCGTACAGCGGTGTACACGCAATGGCTTTTGTGTGAAGGAGGAAAATATATCATTTGTTGAGGCATTGGGTGGGAGAGGGTATTCGCTGGAGTTGGGTTGGAGTGTTGATTGTCCAGACAGAAATGTAAGGAGGTGACTAGGGAGAGAGGAATGAGATAATACCGGGTAGAATCTTGTGGGAGTGATGGGGGTCCCACATGCCAGCCGCAGTGTCAGCAAGAGACCCAGGTTGCCTCCTTTGGAGCATGCCCACTGAACTGTGAGCCAATCAGGCCAGGAACAAACAAAGAACAAAGAAAATTACAGCACAGGAACAGGCCCTTTGACCCTCCAAGCCTGCACCGACCATGTTGCCCGACTTAACTAAAACCCTCTACTCTTCTGGGGACCATATCCCTCTATTCCCATCCTATTCATGTACTTGTCGAGACACCCCTTAAAAGTCACTACCGTATCCGCTTCCACTACCTCCCCCAGCAACGAGTTCCAGGCACCCACTACTCTCTGTGTAAAAAATCTGCCCCGTACATCTCCTTTAAACCTTGCCCCTCGCACCTTAAACCTACGCCCCCTAGTAATTGAATCTTCCACCCTGGGAAAAAGCTTCTGACTATCCACTCTGTCCATGCCTCTCATAATCTTGTAAACCTCTATCAGGTCTCCCCTCAACCTCCGTTGCTCCAGTGAGAACAAACCAAGTTTCTCCAACCTCTCCTCATAGCTAATGCCCTCCATACCAAGCAACATCCTGGTACCTTCTCCAAAGCCTCCACATCCTTCTGGTAGTGCGGCGACCAGAATTGAACACCATATTCCAAGAGCGGCCTCACTAAGGTTCTATAAAGCTGCAACATGACTTGCCAGTTTTTAAACTCAATACCCCGGCCGATGAAGGCAAACATGCCGTATGCCTTCTACAGGAAGATAGTTTCTGCAAAGACACCCAATGGAGGCCCAGGGTCTTGAGCCCTTTAATAGGGTAGTGGAAGATCAGAAGTGGGGAGTGTTGTATCATTTGCAACTCCTCAGATTCTGACATTACCATCGCTGAATCTCCCACTTTCAACATCCTGGGGGGGTTACCATTGACCAGAAACTGAATTGGACTAACCATATAAATACTGTGACCACCAGAGCAGGTCAGAGGCTAGGAATCCTGCAGCGAGTAACTCACCTCCTGATTCCCCAAAGTCTGTCCACTATCTACAAGGCACAAGTCAGGAGTGTGATGGAATAGTCTCTACCTGTGTGGGTGAGTGCAGCTCCAACAACACTCAAGAATTTCAACATCATCCAGGACTTTGGATTATACTTTGCCCTGTCTAAGTATTTTAATTGGTAAAAGTTACTTTAACTTTTTGTTATATTCTAACTGGGTTCTGAAATAAAATTTGTTTTGATAAAAGCTTCCTCATAAGTCACTGGAACCTGGGGTGAAACACCGTGCCAGGATTCTCCCAAAAAAATTGTAAGTGTCAAATTTGCGTAAAAATTGGAGTAAATCCCAATTTCAGTGGGATTTTCAAAATGAATCTCCCACACTCTGTGCATCACACAGTGCCTCAGTGTGAATCACACTGAGAATCAGTGAGTGGGGCCTATTCCTGCTGGAGAGACCGGCAGCATAGCGCTGAGTGGGCCACTGCGCATGCGCCAATCTGTCAGTGTCCCGATCGCTGGCCAGGCCCGCAATGCTGGCTTGCAGAGCCCCCCCACCGTCCCCCCATTGCTGGGCTCCGAGACCTCTCTGGGCCAGCACCAAACCGTCCACCCACCCACCCTTCACACCGACCCCCCCACCCTGATGGCCAGCCCCAATCGTTGTCCGCACTCCCCCTGTCACTGATCCCAGTGCAGAGTGGCAGTGGGGCCCTGCCCCCTCTGGTCCCACTTACTTGGTACTGCCCGACGCCCGGTAGGCAGTGTCAAGGTGTCCCCGGCATTGCCACTTTGCCCCTTGGGCAGTGCCAGGGGGACAGGCTGGACTGCCAAGCTGGCAATGCCCAGGGCACTCCACTTACCCCCAACATCCTGGGGGGGAGTGGGGGGCTCCATGAACCCCCCTTCACCCCTTCACTCCAGTGGGGGTGGGGGGGCTCATCTGTGTTCAATCTTATTCATGATTTTCACTTGTCCCAAACACACACAGTTCAGGGTTTAAGGAAATTAATTTTGAAATAAGCTTACATTGATGGTCAGCTGCTTCCTGTCAAGACCTGCTCCTGAAACTGGACACGAAGGGTCAAACTGAATCGACCTGTCCCTCATGAAACTGGGCTTCAGGATGTATCCACAGCGGCCATTCTGCCGGAACTTCCCTTTGTTCAAATCCATCTCCATTCCCGGTTTCTGGAAATTCAGCGCCACTGCAAGAAATAAATATATACTCACTTGGAACAGAACTTGAGTATTGCTGGAAACAAAAGAGGCATGCTGTCGAAGCTTTTTACCTTACACTCACCAGGACAAATGCAAGAATGTCAAATTTCAAACAACAATTTACAAAGTGTGAGAAAAGAGCGCTGATTGGTTGGCAAGTCAGCTCAGAATGGTTGAGGCATTGCCATGGAGAATTCACCAGGTCCCCCATAATTTTGTTTATTTCACAGAAGACACAATGCCTGGACATGTTCCTTTTGCCTGCAGAGGACAGGACCTTGTATATGAATATATGCAAATGTAAATGAGCCACACTGTGAGCCCAACTGAGAAACTTAAATTGGGTGTTAGTGTCATTCTTAACACACTCGGCATTGATCAGCAAGTGCTGCCCAATCACAGAATTGTGCCTAATATTACAGAGGAGAGCAATCAAAGCAGAATTTGGCAGAGTGGGGTCTGACTGAAAACTGACATGTTTCTCTCCAGATCTTTTGACACTCTGTTTAAAAAGAAACAGAGGGTATGCTTGAGGGGCAGGGTCTAAACATGACAGTAAATCGCCCCCCCTGCCCACCTCTTATGCCCCTGAGGGGGATCCCCACGACAGGTTTACCTATGGGAGAATCTGTTGTAAATCTTGCCGACGTACAAAAATACACCTGGGGAGAATATATGGCGACGGAGATTTATAATTATATGTAAATGTATTAAAATGAATACCTGGGAGGGGCGTGAATCTGATTATGTCACCCCTGCCCCCATCAGAGCCCACCCCCTAGGCCCTGCCCCTTGGCACTGCCCCATGCCCCACTGATGGGCAGTGTCAAGGTGCCCCCTAGGCATTGGCACTTCCCCCTTGGGCAGTGCCGGGGGCACAGGCTGGCACTGCCAGGCTGCCAAAGCCCATGGGGCACCTCCTCCACCACCTGACCCTCTTGGGGGGGGGGGGGGGCCCGATTGTCCCCTCTTTACTCCAGCAGGATCAAGCTGCTAGCTCCCTGTTCGTGGGGAGCTACTGTAATTCCCGCTGGAGTGAATCGCTCTGGCGGGGTGGGGGGGGAATGCTAGCGGGCCGGGGAATTCAGTCCCAGGCCGGCTAATAGCATTTGGATGATATTGAAATGACCATATAAATGGTCTTTATGCCTCTCTACCGATTTCTAACGCAGAGCAGACGCCGCTGGAAATCCGGCACAGGGAGACGCTAGCAGGAGCAAACGCACGCACAAACCCCACAAATCACCCGTTGCGGGAATCTCCTGGTCCACTGTGTTAAAAAAATAGCACAGCAGGATGGGGGAATCGACCCCAGCATGTTGCCTCCTTGTCCAAGGTCAAGGATGTCATCGAGTAGCTACAGAACTCTCGCAAGGGAGACGGTGATCAGACAGAGATCCTGGCCCATACAAGTATCAATGGCATAGGGAGAAAGAGAAAGGAAGTCCTCATTATAGGGAGCTAAGAAGGGGACGAGTAAGCAGGACCTTAAAAGTGGTAATCTCCAGATTACTCCCGGTGCCATGCACTAGTGAGTATAGCACAGGAGGTTCGAGCAGGTGAATGAGATGGGAGGTTTTGGATTCCTGGGATACTGGGACCAGATCCGGGAGGGGTGAGACCTATACGAGGCCATACAGGTTGCACCTTAACAAAAGCTAGGAACAATGACCTTGCAAGATCGGTAGGAGACAGGATGTAGCATTAGAAAGGAGGAACAAGGTAGGCAAAGGATTGGGAGAGACAGATCGCATTAGAGTAAGAAATAGTGAGGTATCAGGTGGGTTAGAGTGAGAGGGAATGTAATAACATCTAAAATAAACTGAACATAAGAAACAAGCTAAATAAGGTTGGTGAGCCAGGTGCACAAATAGAATAAAAGGTAAATGTTGTGGATGCTGGAATCTGAAACAAAGACAGAAAATGCTGGAAAATCTCAGCAGGTCTGACAGCATCTGTGGAGAGAGAATAGAGCCAACGTTTCGAGTCTGGATGACCCTTCGTCAGAGATGAAGACAAAGGAAATAGGACTAGATTTATATTGTTAGGATGGAGGGTATAACTAACAAAGATGTCATAGACAAGGACAAAGGGAATATAACTGGTGGTGATAAAGGCTGAGATTGGTGTTGATAGCGGCCATTGTGAGATCAGAATGTGTAAACAGCAGAACAAAGGTGCAGAGTGTCAAAGGGCAACCTGAGCAATATGGCAGATAGCCCGAGTGAGGTGGGCGGCGAGGGGTGGGCATTGGGTGGGGAGGAAACAAGATGCAAAGCGAGATTTTTAAGAAGTGGACAAATGAAACAATGGAAGAAATGAAAATTAAAAATAATATAAAATAAAAAGAAATAAATAAGATAAAAAGAAATAAAATAAAACAAATGGAAAGCGGGTGAAGGTGGAGGGGAGAGTTGATGCTCTGAAGTTGTTGAACTCAATGTTCGGTCTGGAAGGCTGTAAAGTGCCCAATCGGAAGATGAGGTGCTGCTTCTCCAGTTTGTGTTGGGGTTCGCTAGAACATTGCAAAAGGCAAAGGACGGACATGTGGACAGGAGAGCAGGGTGACGGGCACAATTTTCGGGTCACGCTCGCCCCAAGACTGGAAAGTCCCGCCCGAGGTCAACGACCTTTGCATGGTTCGTGTCCCGCCCACTACGATTCCTGTGGCAGGCTGGATGGGAAAATTCCACCTGCAGTGCTGAAGTGACAAACGACAGGAAGGTCGGGGTCCCACTTGTGGACGGACCCAAGGTGTTCAGCAAAGTGGTCACCCAGTCTGCGTTTGGTCTCTCTGATGTTCAGGAGGCCGCATTGGAAGCAGCGAATGCAATAGACCAGATTGAAGGAGGTGCATGTGAAGCGCTGCTTCACCTGAAAGGGGTGTTTAGGACCTGGGACGGTGGCGGGGAGGAGGTAAAGGGACAGTTGTTGCACCTTCTACGATTGCATGGGAAGGTGCCGTGGGCGGGGGGGTGAGGTGTTGGGTGTGATGGAGGAGTGGGCCAGGGTGTCCCGGAGAGTGTGGAATGCTGACAGGGGGAGTGAGGGGAAGATGTATTGAGTAGTGGCATCATGCAGAAATGGCGGAGGATGATCCTTTGCATGCAGAGGCTGATGGGGTGAAAAGCGAGGACATGAGGGACCCTATCCCGGTTCTGGGAGGGAGGGGAGGGGGTGAGAGCAGTGGTGAGGGAGATGGGTCGGGATAGATTGGAGAAGCTGGGGCTGTTCTTCTCATATCACAGGATCACAGAATTCTTATGGCACAGAAGGAGGACATTCGATCCATTCACTGGAATTCTTCCGCTCCGACCACCACGGAATCGGAGCAGGGGAGGGACGGACAGCGGAAATGTCTGTTGACCTGAGGCAGGAATTTCCGGTCTTGCTCAAGTGAGGTCGTAAAATCCTGCCCACTGTGACTGCGCCATCTCTCCAAATGGGCATCATGACTCAGTGCCATTCCCCTGCCATTTCCCCGTACCCCTGCACATTGTTTCTGTTCAAGTAATCATCTAATGTCCTCTTGAATGTCTTGGAGAAGAGAAGGTTGAGAGAGGATCTGATGGAGCTGTTCAAAATTATGAGGGATTAGGATGAATAATAAGATGGAGAGAAACTGTCCCCATTGGTGGAAGGATTGGGGACCAGAGAACACTGATTAAGGTGATTGGCAAAGGAACCAAAGGCGTTATGAGGAAAATCTGTTTGACACAGAGAGTGATTAGGATCTGGAATGCACTGCCTGATAGAGTGTGCTGAAGGCAGATTCAACTGAGACATTCAAAAGATTTGCAGAATCACCTGAAGAGAAAAACATTTGCAATTCTGAGATAAAAGGTGGGGGTGTGGGACTGGCTGAGTTGCCTACTGAGGGCTGGCATGGACACAATGGGCCGAAAGGACTCCTTCAGCACTGTGATGGTTCTATGATTCTATTCTGTAGGACACTTGAATGAAACGTGCAAGTGTGAGAGAGTCTGACCCAGTTGACAACCGCCATTCCACATCTCCTGAGGGTTGAAGTTGGATGAACCAATCCTGCGGCCTAATGGATAGACCTTGGACAGCTGCAAAGTGTTGTGAATGACG
This sequence comes from Mustelus asterias, assembly GCF_964213995.1. Classification (NCBI taxonomy): domain Eukaryota; kingdom Metazoa; phylum Chordata; class Chondrichthyes; order Carcharhiniformes; family Triakidae; genus Mustelus; species Mustelus asterias. The sequence continues at coordinate 70,505,218 of NC_135811.1, read as the reverse complement.
AAAGTAGGCCCTAAAAAGAAAACAAATGGAAGACAATCTTCAGACCAACATAAATGGACAAGAGAAATTTAACATTTGAATCATCAGGAGGAAGGAATGGCCTCAGCTGTTGGAAGCTGGAACGGGTTCATCACATACAATGCATTCTGGGAAATGTAGCCCCTGTGGATGACTTGGGTCTTTTAGCTACAGTTATTTCAATAGATTTTCTAACGTAACACTCTCAGCTTAGATGTTTGCACATCTGGACTTGTCAGCATGCTCAACTCATTGCCCACCCTCCATTTTTCAAGGGGCCCCGAGTCACCCTGACTGAGTGAAATGCCAACCTACACCACCGTGCGGATTGGGACAGGTAAATATGATCACCACCTCCCCTCGATCCCCCTCACCCCCCCCTCCACCCCACCCCCCCCCCCCCCCCCCCCCCCCCCACCCCCCACCCCCACCAGGACTCTGTGGCTTCACAAAGCATCAGCCCTCTGACTAGTCGCTATGTATTTTCAAATTTCCTCATTGGCTTTCTCTCCTGAATGCTAACTCAACAAATACATCTCAAATATCATTGAAAAATCCTCTTTTCGCTCTGCAGCCTACATAATGTAGCTTGGCTGAGAGCCCAGATATCCATTAGTCTTGTTGATCTCTGCACTCAATTTCTCAATTTACACAAGGTTAAGCGGTTTCAAGGATATTTGGTTTCTGTTATTGATACTTTGAAGGAACTGGATGATTGTTTCCATTGCTTGTTGTGAAATAATGTTTTTAAACATGGTGTAAAGTTACAAATGAATGACTTTTCAAAAAAGTTTTTTTTTAACCCATCTTACTGTCACTATCAAACCACAGCAGTACATTGCCAAGCATAACCACAGACCAATCGAATGGACATTCACGGTCACCAATAGGACATGGTACATAAAGGAAAAGGAGGACTGTTACGGGAGGATTCATTAGTCCTATACAGTCAATGGGCATGGAAGTGCCATAGCTTGGCATTGCAGACATTAGGAGCCATGGGGATGGGTGGGTGAGGGCTTTGGGAAGAAGGGCATGAGGAGGACCTCTGGAATCATCTTTAGGTCTCCTCAGGCAGGCTTGGGTTAACAACTCTTCTGAGGGCCTGTGAACCATGACTCCTTAAAAACCTGGCCCAACTCTATGAGAACAGTGGAATAGGACATGTCTATCCCCGGAATGCAGACAGCGAGCTCGGGAATGCGGGATGTGTACTTTTGACACGAATAAGCCTGCACCCTTTAAAGGCAGGGGATTTAGGACTGGAATCAAGAACCCAAGAATTGAGACCCTCCTGCCATTTTTAAAGGGCTGTGGAGTCATCCCAGCCCAGTGAAAAGCCAACCACAGTCACGGTGGTTCAGCACTGACACCCCCGGGGATCACAGCCTTTTAGTTACAGTCACAGTGGCTCAGCACTGACAGCCCTGGGGTAAACACAGTAAGCGTTTCAACAACACCAGGTTAAAGCCCAACAGGTTTATTTGGTAGCAAATGCCATAAGCTTTCGGAGCGCTGCTCCTTCGTCAGATGGAGTGGATATCTGCTCTCAAACAGGGCACAGAGACACAAAATCAAGTTACAGAATACTGATTAGAATGTGAATCTCTACAGCCAACCAGGTCTTAAAGATACAGACAGTGTGAGTGGAGGGAGCATTAAGCACAGGTTAAAGAGATGTGTATTGTCTCCAGACAGGACAGCCAGTGAGATTCTGCAAGTCCAGGAGGCAAGCTGTGGGGGTTACTGATGATAGTGTGATAGGGTCAGCACTGACACCCCCGGGGATCACAGCTTTTTAGTTACAGTCACACTCACCATTCTCAGCAATCAATTTCTTGGCTTTAGTTTCGGCGAATGACGAGGTCTCGTGGGCAGCTTGCCTGCTCCAGGTCTCTTCAAAGCTTTGGAAGTGAGTACTCTGACAGTAAATCACCAGGGCTGACAGCTCACTCATCAGATTCTGTAATACCAACATTTCACTGGAACATAGACCAAGCTCAACAACCGAGGGCACCAATATAACACAGTCAATAATAATCCCAACTGGACAAACGTGAGTGTGTGGAGAGGGGCTTATGTGAACTATAAACATTACTGCAGACCAGCTACTCAATTTGGGTAACCTAATGTGGAAGGATTTATCGACAAGTTTCTGTAGTATGTTAGGGATGGGTTTCTAGAGCGGTTATATGAAGGAGCCAACTGGGGGCCAGGCTATTCTAGATCCAATATTATATCATGAATCTTGGTGGTTGTAGTGCAGACTTGCAGTGGACTGAAAAGCTTGAGCATGTAGATATTAAGAAAGAGGATGTGTTGGAGCTTTTGAAAAGCATCAAGCTAGATAAGTCTCCGGGACTGGATGAGATGTACCCCAGGCTACTGTGGGAGGCGAGGGAGGAGATTGCTGAGCCTCTGGTGATGATCTTTGCATCATCAATGGAGACGAGAGAGGTTCCGGAGGATTGGAGGATCGCGGATATTGTTCCTTTATTCCAGAAAGGGAGTAGAGATAGCCCTGGAAATTATAAACCAGTGAGTCTAACCTCAGTGGTTGGAAAGTTGATGGAGAAGATCCTGAGAGGCAGGATTTATGAACATTTGGAGAGGTATAATATGATTAAGAATAGTCAGCATGGCTTTGTCAAAGGCAGATCATGCCTCACGAGCCTGACTGAAATTTTTTGAGGATGTGACTAAACACGTTGATGAAGGAAGAGCAGTAGATGTAGTATATATGGACTTCAGCAAGACATTTGATAAGGTGCCCCATGCAAGGCTTATTGAGAAAGTGAGGGGGCATGGGATCCAAGGGGACATTGCTTTGTGGATCCAGAACTGGCTTGCCCACAGAAGGCAAAGAGTGGTATAGATGGGTCATATTCTGCATGGAGGTCGGTCACCAGTGGAGTGCCCCAGGGATCTGTTCTGGGACCCTTACTCTTTGTGATTTTTATAAATGACCTGGATGAGGAAGTGGAGGGATGGGTTGGTAAGTTTGCTGATGACACAAAGGTTGGAGGTGTTGTGGATAGTGTGGAGGGATGTCAGAAGTTGCAGCGAGACATTGATAGGATGCAAGACTGGGAGACGAAGTGGCAGATGGAGTTCAACCCAGATAAGTGTGATGTGGTTCATTTTGGCAGGTCAAATAGGATGGCAGAGTAGAATATTAATGGTAGGACTCTCGGCAGTGTGGAAGATCAGAAGGATATTGGGGTCCGAGTTCATAGGATGCTCAAAGCAGCTGTGCAGGTTGAAGCTGTGGTTAAGAAGGTGTATGGTGTACTGGCCTTCATCAACTGAGGTATTGAGTTTAGGAGTCGTGAGATAATGTTGCAGCTATATAGGACCCTGGTCAGACCCCACTTGGAGTACTGTGCTCAGTTCTGGTCGCCTCATTACAGGAAGGATGTGGAAGCCATAGAAAGGGTGCAGAGGAGATTTACAAGGATGTTGCCTGGGTTGGGGAGCATGCCTTATGAGGATAGGTTGAGTGAGCTCGGCCTTTTCTCCTTGGAGAGACGAAGGATGAGGGGTGACCTGATAGAGGTGTATAAGATGTTGAGAGGTACTGATCGAGTGGACAGTCAGAGGCTTTTTCCTAGGGCTGAAATGGTTGCCACAAGAGGACACAGGTTTAAGATGCTGGGGAGTAGGTACAGAGGAGATGTCAGGGGTAAGTTTTTCACTCAGAGGGTGGTGGGTGCGTGGAATGGGCTGCCAGCAACAGTGGTGGAGGCGGATTCGATAGGGTCTTTTAAGAGACTTTTAGATAGGTACATGGAACTTAGTAAGATAGAGGGTTATAGGTAAGCCTAGTAATCTCTAGGGTAGGGACATGTTCGGCACAACTTTGTGGGCTGAAGGGCCTGTGTTGTGCTGTAGTTTTTCTATGTTCTATGAAAAAGGGCTAATTAATGTTTGTAAAGGATGAGTGACCATGATGTAATAGAATTATACGTGTTTGTCAGCGAGGAAGTTCAAACTGAAGGCAGGGTGTTAAAAGTTGGAATAAAGGAAATTATGAAGGCACGAGGGACAAAACTGCCTGTGGTGGATTGGGGAAAATACATTAAAAGGTATGACTTGGGGCGGGGGGGCGGGGGGGGATCACGTGATGTAAGCAGGGGAACGGCTGTGTTTCCACGAGCTCTGGCGCTCCTTATCTTTTAATCCTTTGATTTATAGAATCATAGAATCCCTACAGCACAGGAGGCGGCCATTCGGCCCATCGAGTCTGCACCGACCACAATCCCATCCAGACCCTATCCCCGTAACCCCACATATTTACCCTGCTAATCCCCTGACACCAGGGTCAATTTACCATGGCCAATCCACCTAACCCACTCATCTTTGGACTGTGGGAGGAAACCGGAGCACCCGGAGGAAACCCATGCAGACACGGGAAGAACGTGCAAACTCCACACAGGCGGTGATCCAAGCCAGGAATCGAACCCGGGTCCCTGAAGCTGTGAGGCAGCACTGCTAACCACTGTGCCACCGTGCTGCCCATTTATCCAGATGAACAACCCAAAACTATCTAATCCTGCAGTGTATACTCCATGCTATGGAGCAGATCCTGGGGAGCCAAGTAAAGCCAAGAAAATCCTTGTTGGATCAAGGCAGTTGGAGATGGCGGGAGGGTGGGGGGGGGCCTGGTTCGCGGTGGTGGTGTCACTGGTGAGTGGGCTTGCACTCTGGCGATGTTGTAGGCATGGAGGTGCTGGCTGCCATTGTGGGTAAAGTTCTGGATGACGGTCTCAGATCCCTGGCAGAAATCATTGGCACTCACGTGGGTAAACTGCAGGATATTCAAAAGAAAGTGGCTGAAGCGGAGAGGAGAACCCCGTCAGTCGAGAGGGCTGATTCCTCAGTGGAGGCTCACCTTCACTCTTTGGAAACCCTGCTGCATGGTATGTCGGATATCTGCGTTCATTCAGGGAGATGGGGCTGGAGAAGGAATGTCCGTGTGCCAGCCTCCCAAGGGGAGCAGAGGATAAATTCCTGGCTAGATTTGAGAACCGGCTGCCATACATTGATAACCTCGATTTGAAGACTGGGTGTATCAAGTTTGAAGAGGCAATGCTGTATCCAGCCTCGAGTATCCTGTTGTGTGTGGGGTCTGACTGAGTGTGAGCCCAGATACTTGGGCTCCGCATCATCTGAGTTTCTCCCACGAGGTTAAGTGGCTCTGTTCCTGACATCCTGCAGGTCAGTGTACACTGTCAAACCACAGCTTGTGGCTATGGTCCTATCCTGGTGCTCCTCTCTCTCCAAGGTTCCCTTTCGTTCTCTGGGTCAGTGGGGTGTTGATTATAGGCTCCGACTTATCATATTTAGTCCAACAGGGTTCCCTCATTGTGTCGGGGGGAGGGGGATTGTATTTCCCCGAGATACCCCGTTTGTGGGTGTCTTGACGATTCTTCCTCTTCTGGTTGGTAGGGTGTCCTTGGGGAAAGGGGTTCACTTTTCCTGCCGATGGTAGGGTTTGGGTGGCACCTCCGGTGTGCCTGGTTTTGTGATGAACCTCAAGCATGGTGAGAGAATCCTTGGCTTATTGGCTCTTCATTTATCTGTCTCCATATCTCTTACTTTCTTTGGCTGTGTAAACATGGGCGGCAGCTATTTTAAAATTGGTATTTGGAAGGTGTGGAGATTATACTCCTAGTCTAATCCTGTTATCAGTGCGGTACAAGGATGAGTTTAGATACCTGGGCTCTGTATTATCCACACTCTTCCCATGAGGCGGTATAGTTCTGCTCCTGTTATCCTGCACGTGAGAGTTTTATTCATTCGCGGGACATGGGCATCGCTGGTTGGCCAGCATTTATTGCCCATCCCTAGTTACCCAAGGGCAGTTGAGAGTCAACCATATTGCTGTGGCTCTGGAATGACATGTAGGCCAGACCGGGTAAGGACGGCAGATTTCCTTCCCTAAAAGACATTTGTGAACCAGATGGGTTTTTCCGACAATTGACAAATGGTTTCATGGTCATCAGTAGATTCTTAATTCCAGACACATTTTTTATGCTGTGGCGGGATTCGAACCCGGGTCCCCAGAACATTAGCTGAGTTTCTGGATTAATAGTCTCGTGATAATACCACGGCATGGTGGCACAGTGGTTAGCACTGCTGCCTCACAGCGCCAGGGACCCAGGTTCAATTCTGGCCTCGGGTCACTGTCTGTGTGGAGTTTGCAAATTCTCCCCGTGTCTGCGTGGGTTTCCTCCGGGTGCTCCAGTTTCCTCCCATAGGCCAAAGATGTGCGGGTTAGGTGGATTGGCCATGCTAAATTAACTCTAGTGTCAGGGGGATTAGCAGGTAAATATGAGGGGCTACAGGAATAGGGCCTGGGTGGGATTGTGGTCAGTGCAAACTTGATGGGCCAAATGGCCTCCTTCTGCCCTGTAGGGATTCTATGATTCTATGATAATACCACTAGACCATCACCTCTTCTCTACACTGTCACGCCACGTCTTGGATTTGAGGTTGTATCCTGGTGTTCCCCTCTTTCTGGGGTATCCTTTCATTGTTCAGAGGCTTTGGGGTGCTGTTTTAGGCTCCGATTGGCTGCATTTGACCCCACAGGGGCTCCCTTATGTTATGTAATCTAATCCCGATATCCCCCCAGTCTTTGTAATATCCTTTCAGTATCCATGAGAAAGGAGTTTAAAGTTAAAGTTTACTTATTAATGTTACAAAGTAGACTTACATTAACATCGCAATGAAGTTACTGTAAAAATCCCCAAATACAATGTTTACAATGAATTGTAACGGATTGTCTGTACCAGTTGTAATGATATTTGCTGGTCTTTTCTGTCTGTATGTGTGGAATGATGATTGCTCTGTGCTGTACTAGATTTTGGGGTTCGTTACGTTATTTGGTAAAATGGAACATCTTCAATAAAAACATTTTTTTTAAAAGGGTATGACAATGTATAGGCGATGGATAATCTTCAAGGAACTATTACATAACATACAGCACCTACACATTCTTTCAAGGTGCAAAACCCCCAAAAGAGCCAGTTGACCGTGGCTGACAAAAGGACGTTAAGGATTGTATAAGATTAAATGAAAAGGCTGCCAGAAATAGTTGTAAACCAGAGGATTGGAAGGTTTTTAGAATACAGCAATGGAAGGCCAAGAAACTGATGAAGAAAGGGAAAACAGAATATGAAATGCAATCTAGCAAAAAAACATAAAAACATACAAAGCTTCTATCAGTACGTGAAAAGGAAGTGTTTGGCCAAAATAAATATGGATCCATTGTGTGCAGAGTCAAGAAAATTCATAACGGGGAAATAAAGAAGTGGCAGAGAAGCTAAATGATTATTTTGTGTCTGTTTTCACTAAGGACAATACAGGAAATTTCCCAGATGTAGAGATCCAAGGGAGATTCCCAGATGTAGATCCAAGGGAGATTCCCAGATGTAGATCCAAGGGAGATTCCCAGATGTAGAGATCCAAGGGAGAATGTGGAGTTGAAGGAAATTAGTATAAGTAAGAAGGTTGTATTGGAAAAATGAATGGGACTGAAAGTTGACAAGTCCCCAGGACCTGATATTGTGCATCGCAGAGTGTAGAAAGAAGTTACTATAGAGATAGTGGATGCATTGATGATCATCTCCCAAAATTCTACAGATTCTGGAATGGCTCCTGAAGATTGAAAGGCAGCAAATGTCACCGCACTGTTTAAGACGGGAGGGAGAGAGAAAATAGGGAATAGACCTGTTAGCTTTACATCAGAGGTAGGGGAAAATGGTGGAATCTATTATAAAGGATGTGATCACTGGACACATGGACAACCATGATCTGATTGGGCATAGTCAGCATGGAGTTACAAATGGGAAATCAAACTTGATGGAGTTCTTTTAGTTAATAACAAATGTTAGGGCCCTGGACCAGAACCCCAAATTATATTAGGAAGCCAGACTAGACCCTGACAATTTTCTACTTTGGCATAAATGTGAGGATAAGTCGCTTCGCTCCAGGGGTAATTTCACTGACAAATTAGGGATCTTTTATAGTAAAACAAACTTCATTTAATAACACAGTTTAACTATAACAAAATGAAACAGCTTAATTAATACCCATTGAACAATACTTAAACATGAAAAGAAACAACTTTAATTTCTAACTTATCACTGTTTCAATTCCAAACAAGCAACCTTCCTTTTACAGAGTCAAAATCATCTTAAAATAAAGTTAACAACCATAAATATAATTGCTAAATGAGACTAAACAGCTTTGAAGCTTTCAGAGAGATTTTGTGGAGAGAGCTTGTAGATCTCTGTCTTTAAACAAACCCCAGCCAGAACTCAAAGGCTGCTTTTCCTCTGCTACATACCTAGCTCCTTCCATTAACCACATTATCACATGACCCTGCCAATATAAACCCACCTTCCATTCCTTTATTCAAAAACCGCAAGGGACCTTTTCTTTTTGTAAACAAAAGTCCATTAGCTCTTCCCTAAGTAGACTACATGGCTAAAGTGAGTAATTATTCTGCTTTCCCAGCATCTGAGCTGTATTCCCACCAGACATACTGACTGCCGATAGAAAATACTGAACTTTAAACCCTTAAACATACACACTATCATCATACAACATTGACAAAGGAGAGTCGATAGATGTAGTGTATATTGATTTTCAGAAGGCTTTTGTAAAGTCCCCCACAGGAGGTTAATTAGCAAAATAAAAGCACATGAGATAGGTGGCAACATACTGTCATGGATTGAGGATTGGCTAACAGACAAAAACAGAGAGTAGGAATAAACGGGTCTTCTCATGTTGGCAGGCTGTGCCTAGTGGGGTACCGCAAGGATCAGTACTTGGGCCCCAACTGTTCACAACATATATCAATGATCTGGACGTGGGGACCGAATGTAATATTTCCAAATACTTCTCGGCCTTTTGGCTAAGATCAAGTGTAGTATGGTCGGCAGCCCATGGTCGGCTGCACTTGGTCGAGGTCATTAGGTTACACTGAAGCTTCATATGTTTCATATGAAGCAATTTTTTAAAGCGGCATCTCGGCCTTTTGGCTGAGATGCAAATGAGCTCAAGTCTTGGAGGAGGAACCTCCCCCTTCTCCAATCAGCTTGGCTCATGTAGATCAGGCCCAGGACAGGGTGGTTTGGTCGCTCGCCCTGTCTTGTCAGCCTGGATCTGAAATGTCCAAAAATGTGCAGGTTAGGTTGATTGGCCAAGCTAAAAATTGCCCTTAGTGTCCTGAAATGTGTAGGTTAGAGGGATTAGTGGGTAAATATGTAAGGATATGGGGGTAGGTCCTGGGTGGGATTGTGGTCGGTGCAGACTCGATGGGCCGAATGGCCTCTTTCTGTACTGTAGGGTTTCTATGTTTCTATGTCTCAACTTGTTGAGACTCTGAATTGGATTTGATTTGATTGAATTGGAAAAGTATTTTTTTAAAATTTCCAAATACACAGATGACACAAAGCTAGGCGGGAATGTGTGCTGTGAGGAAGATGTAAAGCGGCTACAGGAGGATTTGGAAAGACTTAGTGAGTGTGCAAGAATGTGGCAGATAGAATGTAATGTGGAAAAATGTAAGATAACCACTTTTTTATAGAAGAAACAAATGTGCAGAGTATTTCCTAAACAATAAGAAATTAGAAAGTGGAGATGTACAAAGGGACCTGGGTGTCCTTGTCCATAAGTCACTGAAGGCTAACATGCAGGTTCAGCAAGCTACTAAGAAGACTAATGGAATGTTAGCCTTTATCACAAGAGGATTTGAGTACAGAAGTAGTGAATCTTGCTTCAATTGTATAGGACCTTAGTTCGGCTGCACCTGGAGTAGTGTGCGCAGTTTCAGTCCCCTTACCTCAGAATGGATATTATTGCCATTAAGGGAGTGCAGCAAAGATTCACCAGACTTGTTCCAGGGATGGCGGGACTGTCTTATGAAGAGAGATTAGGCAAACTGGGCCTATGTTCTCTAGAGTTTTGAAGAATGAGAGGTGATCTTATTGAAATCCCAGGGCCAGATTCTCCGCTCTCGCCTGCAGCTGGGAATCTCCCATTCCGCTGCAGGGAGCGGAGGTTTGGCTGAGTGCAAAAATCTCAATTCTCGCTGGCAGCGGTGATGGGGAGTGAATAGCTGGAGAATTCTATTTAAAGGAAAGGACAGGGTAGATGCAGGTAAGATGTTTCCCTTGGTTGTGGAGTGTAGAACCAGGGGCCACAATTCTAAAATGAGGGGGATTCCACTTAAGACTGAGAGGAGGAGAAATTTATTCACAGAGGGTTGTGAACCTTTGTAATTCTCCCCGGGGATTTTGGAAGCTCAGTCACTGAGTAGGTTCCTGATTCACAATAACGTAAAGGGTTATGGATATAGTGTGGATAAGAGGCATTGAAGTGTCTGATCAGCCATGATCGTATTGAATGGCAGAGCAGGTTCAAAGGGCTGAATGGCCTACTCCTGTTCTTATCTTTCAAAGCGGAGGCCCAGTCAAAGAGCCTCATCATCAGGAATGAACGTTAGGAATTTGGAAATGTTTTCAAGAACATGAACACGAACCCTTCAGCTAACAACCCCCCTCCCCCCACCCACCCACCACCTCCGCAACCCCTTCCCAACCAACAATTCCCCCACCACCCCCAGCCCCCATCTGGCCTTGCCTCACGAGTCTAGCAGCTGATATTACAGTGAGTGAGAACCAGTGAGCTGCCCTGGGAATACCAGGTTGGATTAGTACCCTCTCCTCAGATTCAAATGAAGAATGGGCGGCACGGTAGCACAGTGGTTAGCACTGTTGCTTCACAGCTCCAGGGACCTGGGTTCGGTTCGTGGCTTGGGTCACTGTCTGTGTGGAGTTTGCACATTCTCCTCGTGTCTGCGTGGGTTTCCTCCGGGTGCTCCGGTTTCCTCCCACAGTCCAAAGATGTGCAGGTTAGGTTGATTGGCCATGTTAAAATTGCCCCTTAGTGTCCTGAGATGCGTAGGTTAGAGGGATTACCGGGTAAATATGTAGGGATATGGGGGTAGGGCCTGGGTGGGATTGTAGTTGGTGCAGACTCGATGGGCCAAATGGCCTCTTTCTGCACTGTAGGGTTTCTATGGTTCTAATGGACTTCCAAGGTCACTGCAGCCTATTCACTGGCATAAAGAAGGGTCAACCATCGAACAGGTCAAAGTGACACCTAAGGTGCAGGTGTTTGTGGGAGCTGTTTTGCTTATGGAAGTGGTATAGATGTTTAGGGTGGCACGATAGCACAGTGGTTAGCACTGTTGCCTCACAGCGCCAGGGATCCAGGTTCGATTCCTTGCCTGGGTCACTGTCTGGTGGAGTTTGTACCTTCTCCCCGTGTCTGCGTGGGTTTCCCCTGGGTGCTCCGGTTTCCTCCCACAGTCCAAAGATTTAGGTTGATTGGCCATGCTAAATTTCCCCTTAGTATCAGGGGGACTAGCAGGGGTTATGGGGATAGGGCCTGGATGGGATTGTGGTCGGTGTAGACTTGATGGGCCGAATGGCCTCCTTCTGCATTGTAGGGATTCTATGAGATGTGAAACAGAGATTTGTTCCAGCTTGTTACGAGTCTCAGATTCTATCCAAACCATACTAAGAAGTTTCCTCGTGGAACTCGGTAATTTTGAGCACCAGAAAACATGGGGAAAATATCCAGGAAACAAAACCAAAACACAGGAGGAAAGTAAAGGGCATGGGACCAATATACAAAACAATTGTTTGGGAGTGAGTTCATTTACTGGGAGGAGTGGGGAGTTACACTTGATCACCATGGTGATCTAACAGGTACGAGGACTGTCTCCCAGACTCTGCACAAACAGCCTCTGTCCTCAGCTGAAGCAGGGTTAGAGGATAGAACATAGAACATAGAACAGTACAGCACAGTACAGGCCCTTCGGCCCACGATGTTGTGCCGAACCTTTTGCGAAACCAAGATCAAGCTATCCCACTCCCTATCATTCTAGTGTGCTCCATGTGCCTATCCAATAACCCTTGAAAGTTCCTAAAGTGTCCGACTCCACTATCACAGCAGGCAGTCCATTCCACACCCCAACCACTCTCTGAGTAAAGAACCTACCTCGTACATCCCTCCTATATCTTCCACCACGAACCTTATAGTTATGCCCCCTAGTAACAGCTACATCCACCCGAGGAAATAGTCTCTGAACGTCCACTCTATCTATCCCCCTCATCATCTTATAAACCTCTATTAAGTCGCCTCTCAACCTCCTCCGCTCTAAAGAGAAAAGCCCTAGCTCCCTCAACATTTCCTCATAAGACCTACCCTCCAAACCAGGCAGCATCCTGGTAAATCTCCTTTGCACTCTTTCCAGTACTTCCGTATCCTTCTTATAGTGAGGTGACCAGAACTGCACACAATATTCCAAATGTGGTTTCACCAAGGTCCTGTACAGTTGCAGCATAACCCCACGGCTCTTAAACTCAAACCCCCTGTTAATAAACACTAACACACTATAGGCCTTCTTCACAGCTCTATCCACTTGAGTGGCGACCTTCAGAGATCTGTGGACATGAACCCCAAGATCTCTCTGTTCCTCCACATTCCTCAGAACCCTACCTTTGACCCTGTAATCCGCATTCAAATTTGTCCTACCAAAATGAATCACCTCGCACTTATCAGGGTTAAACTCCATCTGCCATTTTTCAGCCCAGCTCTGCATCCTACCAATGTCTCTTTGCAGCCTACAACAGCCCTCCACCTCATCCACTACTCCACCAATCTTGGTGTCATCAGCAAATTTACTGATCCACCCTTCAGCCCCCTCCTCCAAGTCATTTATAAAAATCACAAATAGCAGAGGACCCAGCACTGATCCTTGTGGTAAACCGCTGGTAACTGGTCTCCAGTCTGAAAATTTTCCATCCACCACCACCCTCTGTCTTCTATGAGATAGCCAGTTACTTATCCAACTGGCCAAATTTCCCTCTATCCCACACCTCCTTACTTTCTTCATGAGCCGACCATGAAGGATCTGGGAGGAGTGAACTGGGGTCACTTTCCCAAAAGGATTCTTTGGGATTCTCATGGAAAATGGATTTTTATTTGATTTATTATTGTCACATGTATTAGTAGACAGTGAAAAATATTGTTACTTGCGCGCTATACAGACAAAGCATACCGTTCATAGAGAAGGAAAGGAGAATGTAGAATGCAGAATGTAGTGTTACAGTTCATAGGTGTAAAAGAAAGATCAACTTAATACGAGGTAGGTCCATTCAAAAGTCTGATGACAGCAGGGAAGAAGCTGTTCTTGAGTCAATTGGTACGAGTCCTCAGGCTTTTGTATCTTTTTCCCAACAGAAGAAGGTGGAAGAGAGAATGTCCTCAGTGCGTGGGGCCCTTAATTATGCTGGCTGCTTTGCCGAGGTAGCGGGAAGTGTAGACAGAGTCAATGGATGGGAGGCTGGTTTGCGTTATGGACTGGGCTTCATTCATGATCCTTTGTAGTTTCCTGCAGTCTTGGGCAGAGCAGGAACCATACCAAGCTGTGATACAACCAGAAAGAATGCTTTCTATGGTGCATCTGTAAAAGTTAGTGAGTCTTAGCGGACATGCCAAATTTCCTTAGCCTCCTGAGAAAGTAGAGGCATTGGTGGACTTTCTTAACTATAGTGTCTGCATGGAGGGACCAGGACAGGTTGTTGGTGATCTGGACACCTAGAAACTTGAAGCTCTCAACCATTTCCACTTTGGCCCTGTTGATGTAGACAGGGGCATGTCCTCTACACTTCCTGAAGTCAATGCCAATCTCCTTTGTTTTGTTGACGTTGAGGAAGAGATTATTGTCGCCGCACCAGTTCATCAGATTCTCTATCTCATTCCTGTACTCTGTCTCATCATTGTTTAAGATCTGACCCATTATGGTGCTGTCATCAGCAAACTTGAAAATCGAGTTGGAGGGGAATTTGGTCACACAGTCATAGGTGTATAAGGAATATAATAAGGGACTGAGGGCACAGCCTTGCGGGCAACCGGTGTTGAGGATGATCGGGACTCCGTTAATGCAACATTTATAGAATCATGTTCTCACATAGGCAGCAAGACAGCACTCAGGACTGGGCCATCGTCAGCAGGATAGGGAGGGTGTTGGGTGAGTATTGGGCTGCTGTGAATCCAATATAGACACTGGGAGAATCTAACTGAAGTTGATATTGTCTACTTATTAAAAATCCCAATATGAAAAATCACAAACAGAAGCTGGGTGCCACCAGGAGCAGGGGAACAGGAGCAGTTTCAGTTTGAATATCTGAAGCTAAGCAGGAAGTTGAGAGGCAGCAAAATGCCAAATACAAACTCAAGCTGAGAGAAGGTGCAGCAAACAGAAACCCAACCAATATCATTCACCCAAAGGAAAATAATGTCACCCGTCGATTCGGAGGAGTTTCAGAAAGCAGCTGTGCTGGGGTTTCTTATGCCCCATCAACAGGCAGCAACGCCCTGTTAGTAACTGTTCAAGGGGAAATCCGATTGAGATTCCACCTGGAGACATGACAGAAATGGCCAAATGTGTGCAATGTTACATCATCCCCCGGTGTGTCACCCTGTCTCCCGGGGCGTCGCCCTGATTCCCAGCCCGTCGCCCTGATTCCCAGCCCGTTGCCCTGATTCCCAGCACGCTGCCCTGCCTCCCGGGGCGTCGCCCTGATTCCCAGCCCGTTGCCCTGTCTCCCGGGGCATCGCCCTGATTCCCAGCATGCTGCCCTGTCTCCCGCCATGTCGCCCTGCCTCCCGGCGGGCCGCCCTGTCTCCTGGCGCGTTACACTGTCTCCCGGTGTGTTATATTAGCTCGCAATCCTGCAGCCCTTCGACTTTAAGAATCTCATCCTGCTGCTCCAATCCTTCCATGGCCTGATTCCTCCCTATTTCTGTAATCTCCTTCCATTCTGCAACGCTCTGAGATATCTTGTGCCTCTCATTCTTGCTCTTTGTACATCCCTCATTTCCACCACTCTATCATTAGTGACTGCACCAGTTGCCGTGGTGCCAAGCTGTGCTACTTGCTGCCTCTTTATCACAGCTTTTACCTCACTCCCCGTTTACCTTTTTGCTTTTGTTTTCATTTTTGACATTCTCTTCCTCATATTCATCCGCCGCTTCGTCCAGCTGCTCTGCTGTGGGCCCGGAGCTCTGCAACTTCTTTCCCTTTATTAGAATCTTTCTCTTGAGTTTCTGTAAAAGTTAGAAGATTGCATCAGCCCTTGGAACAACTTTCTCCATCATTTCGGGACAGTTCAGATTGACAGAAACACGCATTTGTTTTAAAATAGTTCTTAGCTTGTGATGCATTGCAGTGCGAGACTGGACCTGCAAATTTTAAATCCACTTAGGATGCAAAATAAATCATACAGTGTATCGCCCTCATCTCCCTATTGTTGGAATTGTTAGCTTGCCTTCCTACAGTTTGTGGCATTCTCATCTCCGAATTAGAAGTTCAAATCTCCCTCCAGTGACCTGAATACACGATGTGGAGATGTCGGCATTGTTACTGGGGTAAGCACAGTAAGTAGTCTCACAACACCAGGTTAAAGTCCAACAGGTTTATTTGGTAGCACGAGCTTTCAGAGCACTGCCCCATCCTCAATTAAACGATGACTCTCACTCACCTGGTGAAGGAGCAGCGCCCCGAAAGCTCATGATTCCAAATAAACCTGTTGGACTTTAACCTGGTGTTGTGAGACTTCTTACTGAATACATAAGCCAGAGTACCACTGACGGAGAGCTGCAAGGTCGAAGGTTTTATTTTAATTCTTTCACAGGATGTGGGTGTCGCAAGGCAAGGCCAGCATTTATTGCCCATCTCTAATTATCCTTGAACTGAGTGGCTTGCTGGGTCATTTTCAGAGCTGTAGTTGAGAGTCAACCACATACATGTAGATGAGACCAGGTAAGGACAGCAGATTTCCTTCCCTAAAGGACATTAATGAGCTGGATGGTAATCCTCACTGTAAATATCTCTGAGACTAGCTTTATATTCCAGATTATGTGAACTGAATTTCGATTGCAGTTGCCATGATGGGATTTGAACTGGTCTCCCCAGAGAGTTAGTCTGGCCTCTGTAGTGACATTACCACTCACCATCATCTCTCCTAAGGCACTTTCCTTTGGGAGCGGTGTTATACTGAGGCCCCTGTAAAGGATCCCATGGCAGGAAAAATCAGGGGTAGATTCTCCCCCTGTTTGGAGTCTCCAATATTCATCCCTCAATCAATGAAAAGCAGTTGATAAGCATTTGTCTTATTTTTGGGGAATTGTGTGAAAGACCAGCTGCTGACTTCATATAAGTGACTCGAAGTGGAAGGAGTTGCGTTGGGTGTGAAATGTTTTGAGTAATCCTGGTGATGTGACAGAGGTTCGGCAGATGCAAGCTCCCTGGTACATTAAAGACAGGGACATTGTCTCAGGGAAAGCCAGCCTCAGAGGGTTGTGATTCCTACAAGTTCCCTATGTCACAGGATGGCAGATCCATTGTTGGATACATTGAAGCTGAGATGGACAGATTATTGGTTTCTCAAGGAATGCAGGGAGTGGGCAGGCGAGTGGCCCTGAGATCAGCAATCACCATACCAAATAGAGGAGCAGGCTCTATCTCTGATTTCTTATATTCAACTGCTCCAGTGAGCAACCATCTTGAACCAAGACGGAGAAATGTTCCGAAGAACAATCTTATTGGACTCATAGAAGTTAGGAGCAGGAGGAGGCCATTCGGCCCTTCGAGCCTGCTCTGCCATTCATTACGATCATGGCTGATCATCCAACTCAATAGCCTCATCCTGCTTTCTCCTCATAATCCCATTCGCTCCAAGTGCTATATCCAGCCGCCTCTTGAATACATTCAATGTTTTGGCATCAACTACTTCCTGTGGTAATGAATTCCACTCTCTGGGTGAAGAAATATCTCCTCAGCTCCATCCTAATTGGTCTACCACGAATCCTCAGACTGAACATCAACTCAGTTTCTTTTCCACAGATGCTGCCAGACCCGCAGAGTTTTTCCAGCACTTTCTGTTTTTATACTGAGACATTAGAAAGAGAGACATGACACAGTCACTGGGCAGACAGTTACCTCGGGCGATGGAAGCTCATTCGGGTCTTTGCCATCGATCAGTGCCGTTACCAGCATGTCGCCGAGAATTTCCTTTAAGTGCCGCGCCATGACTGTCTGCTGCTCCTGACCACAGTGATTCTCCAGGGACAGAATAACAGGATACGGAGAGACCTGGGGAGAAGATTCAAGAGGATTCCAGACATCAGCCGATCATGGGCAACCCCCAGAAATGTTAGCCTTTAATAAGTAGTGTGTGCATTCTGTGATTACAGTGTCTGAATAGACAGCAGCATAAGTATAGCATGTGATTAGACGCTACAATCAGTAATTATACACTGGCTTGCAATGTGTCTGAGTGTGTGATTATGCAACAATGTGTGCATCCCATTGAGAGGCAGCACTTGCAGGAGAGGAGGGCAATGACTGTGTGTAAAGGGATTGGTGTGTTTGGTGAACTGGTTCAGAACGGATCCACTAAATCCAAGTGTCAATCACAAGAATGGTATGAAATGTGCCTAAAGCAGAGATTTGTGGTTTAGGACATGCCGCATGGGCCTGGACATGCCGCGCTCACCATCTCGGGGGGAGGGTAAACTGATCCGAACGGCAGATCGTTGTTCCGGGGAGGCTGATGTGGAGTGAATTCCTGGACATGGATTGGAGGCAGTTCCGGGGCTGTTGAATGTTGAGGCATGCTGGTTAAAAGGCCTGTCTCGGTTCTCTCAGATGTTGTCTCAGTTGTTTTAAATATTTGGGCCCCTGGCTTTACCACTCCCAAACCCACACCCACAACCGCGCCCCACCCGCCTCATCCACTCCCCATGCCCCATCCCTCTCACCACCTCCAATGGCATCTCTTATCCACTATGTGAACCCACGACTCCCTCCCAATCCACTGTCTGTGTGGGGACTGCACATTCTCCCCGTGTCTGCATGGGTTTCGTCCGGGTGCTCCGGTTTCCTCCCACAGTCCGAAAGACGTGCTGGTTAGGGTGCATTGGCCGTGCTAAATTCTCTCTCAGTGTACCCGAACAGGCGCCGGAGTGTGGTAACTAGCGGATTTTCATAGAAACTTCATTGCAGTGTTAATGTAAGCCAAATTATGTATTAATTAATATGTATTAATTAAATAAATAACAATACTGCCATTTTGGATATGCAATGGCGTTTTCCATGATGCTGCAGGAATCGAGGTCCTGGTGTCCCTCAGAAGATAAAATGGGAATGTAAATTTTGAGAATATGGTTTATCAAAACGTATTTACTCCAAACAGATACTGGATCCCTAATCCCCACTGCCAGACTCTGGGAATGATCCCCATTGACTTACTGTGAAAGCGTAATCCCGGATGGTTGTGATAACGTCTTTGAAGAGGATTTTTGAGGTGAGTGTGTATCCGTGGTAAATCATTGGCTCCCCATTTGTCCCCTCCCAGCAGTCCAATTCCACACAGCGACAACCCCTCAGGAGAGCTCTGAAAAACATCCATAATGCATTGAACATTAATACCCACAACACACAATGAACAATAACACCCACAACACACACTGAACATTAACACCCACAACACACACTGAACAATAACACCCACAACACACTGAACAATAACACCCACAACACACACTGAACATTAACACCCACAACACACACTGAACATTAACACCCACAACACACACTGAACATTAACACCCACAACACACACTGAACATTAACACCCACAACACACACTGAACAATAACACCCACAACACACACTGAACAATAACACCCACAACACACTGAACATTAACACCCACAACACACACTGAACAATAACACCCAGAACACACTGAACATTAACACCCACAACACACACTGAACATTAACACCCACAACACACACTGAACATTAACACCCACAACACACACTGAACATTAACACCCACAACACACACTGAACATTAACACCCACAACACACACTGAACATTAACACCCACAACACACACTGAACATTAACACCCACAACACACTGAACAATAACACCCACAACACACACTGAACATTAACACCCACAACACACACTGAACATTAACACCCACAACACACACTGAACATTAACACCCACAACACACACTGAACATTAACACCCACAACACACACTGAACAATAACACCCACAACACACTGAACATTAACACCCACAACACACACTGAACATTAACACCCACAACACACACTGAACATTAACACCCACAACACACACTGAACAATAACACCCACAACACACACTGAACAATAACACCCACAACACACTGAACAATAACACCCACAACACACACTGAACATTAACACCCACAACACACACTGAACATTAACACCCACAACACACTGAACATTAACACCCACAACACACACTGAACATTAACATCCACAACACACACTGAACATTAACACCCACAACACATACTGAACATTAACACCCACAACACATACTGAACAATAACACCCACAACACACTGAACATTAACACCCACAACACACACTGAACATTAACACCCACAACACATACTGAACATTAACACCCACAACACACACTGAACATTAACACCCACAACACACACTGAACATTAACACCCACAACACATACTGAACATTAACACCCACAACACACTGAACATTAACACCCACAACACACACTGAACATTAACATCCACAACACACACTGAACATTAATACCCACAACACACACTGAACATTAACACCCACAACACACTGAACATTAACACCCACAACACACACTGAGCAATAACACCCACAACACACTGAACATTAACACCCACAACACACACTGAACATTAACACCCACAACACATACTGAACATTAACACCCACAACACATACTGAACATTAACACCCACAACACACTGAACATTAACACCCACAACACACACTGAACATTAACATCCACAACACACACTGAACATTAACACCCACAACACACACTGACCATTAACACCCACAACACACACTGAACAATAACACCCACAACACACACTGAACATTAACACCCACAACACACACTGAACAATAACACCCACAACACACTGAACATTAACACCCACAACACACACTGAACATTAACACCCACAACACATACTGAACATTAACACCCACAACACATACTGAACATTAACACCCACAACACATACTGAACAATAACACCCACAACACACTGAACATTAACACCCACAACACACACTGAACATTAACACCCACAACACACATTGAACATTAACACCCACAACACACACTGAACAATAACACCCACAACACACATTGAACATTAACACCCACAACACACACTGAACATTAACACCCACAACACACACTGAACATTAACACCCACAACACACACTGAACATTAACACCCACAACACACACTGAACAATAACACCCACAACACACACTGAACATTAACATCCACAACACACACTGAACATTAACACCCACAACACACTGAACATTAACACCCACAACACACACTGAACATTAACACACACAACACACACTGAACAATAACACCCACAACACACACTGAACATTAACACCCACAACACACACTGAACATTAACACCCACAACACACACTGAACATTAACACCCACAACACACACTGAACATTAACACCCACAACACACTGAACATTAACACCCACAACACACACTGAACAATAACACCCACAACACACTGAACATTAACACCCACAACACACACTGAACATTAACACCCACAACACATACTGAACATTAACACCCACAACACATACTGAACATTAACACCCACAACACACTGAACATTAACACCCACAACACACACTGAACATTAACATCCACAACACACACTGAACATTAACACCCACAACACATACTGAACATTAACACCCACAACACATACTGAACAATAACACCCACAACACACTGAACATTAACACCCACAACACACACTGAACATTAACACCCACAACACATACTGAACATTAACACCCACAACACACACTGAACATTAACACCCACAACACACACTGAACATTAACACCCACAACACATACTGAACATTAACACCCACAACACACTGAACATTAACACCCACAACACACACTGAACATTAACATCCACAACACACACTGAACATTAATACCCACAACACACACTGAACATTAACACCCACAACACACACTGAACATTAACACCCACAACACACACTGAGCAATAACACCCACAACACACTGAACATTAACACCCACAACACAACACTGAACATTAACACCCACAACACATACTGAACATTAACACCCACAACACATACTGAACATTAACACCCACAACACACTGAACATTAACACCCACAACACACACTGAACATTAACATCCACAACACACACTGAACATTAACACCCACAACACACACTGAACAATAACACCCACAACACACACTGAACATTAACACCCACAACACACACTGAACAATAACACCCACAACACACTGAACATTAACACCCACAACACACACTGAACATTAACACCCACAACACATACTGAACATTAACACCCACAACACATACTGAACATTAACACCCACAACACATACTGAACAATAACACCCACAACACACTGAACATTAACACCCACAACACACACTGAACATTAACACCCACAACACACTGAACATTAACACCCACAACACACACTGAACATTAACACCCACAACACACACTGAACATTAACACCCACAACACACACTGAACATTAACACCCACAACACATACTGAACAATAACACCCACAACACACTGAACATTAACACCCACAACACACACTGAACATTAACATCCACAACAACACACTGAACAATAACACCCACAACACATACTGAACATTAACACCCACAACACACTGAACATTAACACCCACAACACACACTGAACATTAACACCCACAACACACACTGAACATTAACATCCACAACACACACTGAACATTAACACCCACACACACACTGAACATTAATCCACAACACATACTGAACATTAACACCCACAACACACTGAACATTAACACGCACAACACACACTGAACATTAACATCCACAACACACACTGAACATTAACATCCACAACACACACTGAACATTAACACCCACAACACACACTGAACATTAACACCCACAACACACACTGAACATTAACACCCACAACACACACTGAACATTAACATCCACAACACACACTGAACAATAACACCCACAACACATACTGAACATTAACACCCACAACACACTGAACATTAACACCCACAACACACACTGAACATTAACACCCACAACACACACTGAACATTAACACCCACAACACACACTGAACATTAACACCACAACATACTGAACATTAACACCCACAACACACACTGAACAATAACATCCACACACACACTGAACATTAATACCCACAACACACTGAACATTAACATCCACGACACATACTGAACATTAACACCCACAACACACACTGAACATTAACATCCACAACACACTGAACATTAACACCCACAACACACACTGAACATTAACATCCACAACACACTGAACATTAACACCCACAACACACACTGAACATTAACATCCACAACACACTGAACATTAACACCCACAACACACACTGAACATTAACACCACAACACACACTGAACAATAACACCCACAACACACACTGAACATTAACACCCACAACACACTGAACATTAACACCCACAACACACACTGAACATTAACACCCACAACACACACTGAACATTAACACCCACAACACACTGAACATTAACACCCACAACACACACTGAACATTAACACCCACAACACACACTGAACATTAACACCCACAACACCTGAACAATAACACCCACAACACACACTGAACATTAACACCCACAACACACACTGAACATTAACACCCACAACACACACTGAACATTAACACCCACAACAACACTGAACATTAACACCCACAACACACACTGAACATTAACATCCACAACACACACTGAACATTAACACCCACAACACATACTGAACATTAACACCCACACACTACTGAACAATAACACCCACAACACCACTGAACATTAACACCCACAACACACTGAACATTAACACCCACAACACTACTGAACATTAACACCCACAACACACACTGAACATTAACACCCACAACACACACTGAACATTAACACCCACAACACACACTGAACATTAACACCACAACACACTGAACATTAACACCCACAACACACACTGAACATTAACATCCACAACACACACTGAACATTAACACCCACAACACACACTGAACATTAACACCCACAACACACACTGAACATTAACACCCACAACACACACTGAACATTAACACCCACAACACACTGAACATTAACACCCACAACACACACTGAACATTAACACCCACAACACACACTGAACATTAACACCCACAACACACACTGAACATTAACACCCACAACACACTGAACATTAACACCCACAACACACACTGAACATTAACATCCCACAACACACACTGAACATTAACACCCACAACACACACTGAACATTAACACCCACAACACACACTGAACATTAACACCCACAACACACACTGAACATTAACACCCACAACACACACTGAACATTAACACCCACAACACACTGAACATTAACACCCACAACACACACTGAACATTAACACCCACAACACATACTGAACATTAACACCCACAACACATACTGAACATTAACACCCACAACCACACTGAACATTAACACCCACAACACACTGAACATTAACACCCACAACACACACTGAACATAAACACCC